>NC_040011.1:21419066-21546566 GCF_000972845.2 Larimichthys crocea
TCACAAAGAGTTCAGGCTATTCGTCTTTGGGATGAAATTTCAGCGTGCACCTAAAATGCACTGTAACCTTTACAGTGAACTTCATTTGACCTTCTCTAAACTTTTGAATGCACATGTCCAGCTGTTCAGTGTTTCAGTACTTATTGCAGAACATGCTGTTCTCTAACAAGGTGATTAAAAATCACAAGTGTGTGATCCATGAATGTTCCACTAAATGTTCTGCTTCAGTGACAGTTTGTATTGAAACAGTCCTCTTCATCATGCTGTTCACATTGTGACATCATGACACCAAGACAACACCCAACAATCATCACCAGTACCTGGTCAGTGTGAGGCTTTAAACAGAAAGTACTCAGAGGGAAGTTACCACTGAGCGAGTGTCACAGAGAGTCATCAGCAGGTTGGAAAGAGTCCACTTGTGAACAGCATGAGACGTCTAGTCGAGCTGTAATCGAGAGTCAAGGTCACATGAGAAGTTTCTGAGACAATGCCATTTTTTTTGTTTTTATACTCACCACTGTTGTTAGCTTTTGTGTCTATACATTTTTTGAGATGAAGAAATTACCATTGCATGCTTCTACTTAAATGCCCCACTACATGATATAATATCACTGTAGAATAAACTTTTTCCATTTTCCATAAACCTGTGTTAACCTCCTCTGATTTTTGGGTTGGTTTATATGCCAAATATGCTTCTAAATCTGGTTTAATAGACATTGTGAAAACAAGAGATGAGATTTCAAGCACTGTTGCACTGTTAAAAAATGAATTAAAGTGAAACAAAAGACTAAACATGAAATTAAAAATGTTCTTTCAAAAACAAATTGAGAATATACTAAAATTTAAAATTAACATCACATAAATCACTTTGTCTTAAAAGCTCTCTTGACTGAGGCAGAAAGAGCGTTTTGGCAGCTCTGCACCTATGACTGAGTAGTGCTATTTAGGATAAACTCTGCTCACCCCAGTAGGGGAGGGGTTAGAAAAGGTACCCTAAAAATATCCTGCCTCGAGAACTCCTGTCTGGACTAACACATCCAGAGGGCTCACCACCACGCGGTCAGAATCAATGGAAACGGTTATATATTGGAGCCTGGAATGTGCGGAACCTTGTGGACAACAAAGCCAGTGATCAACCCAAAAGGCAAACTGCCATTATCTCAAGAGAGCTAAAGAGATTCCAGATCGACATTGCAGCACTCTCTGATACCCGACTGGCCGATAATGGGCAGCTGAAGGAGGAAAAAGATGGATACACTTTTTCTGGAAAGGAAAGCCTGCAAATGAGCCATGTATCCATGGTGTGGGTTTTGTTATTATAAACAGCCTCATCAAGCACCTCTATAAACTCCCTGTGGGCATTAGTGAATGTCTAATAACAATACGCCTGATACTTGCAAGCAGTTAAAAGAAAAAACATTATTAGTGCTTATGCCCCTACACTACACTCTACACTGACCTTGACAAAACTCTTTCCAAAGTCACCAGGGAGGACAAGATAATCCTACTTTGAGATGGGGAAAGAAGCGTTAGGAAACACAAACTCCAAGTTTATGATGGTAGAGCTTTCTTCTACAGTCCACCCTTACTATTCAAAAGAAACTACTAACTACTACTACTAAAATCTACCAGCTCAAACAAAGGTTTTACAAAACCGAAGTGTGGCCGGTTGGGAGAGGAGGAGGAGGAGAAGGAAATGCCGGGTCGCCATTTTGGCTCCTTATACAACCCCTGGCAAAAATTATCGAAACATCAGTCTTGGAGGGTGTTTATTCGTTGTTTCATTTTGTAGAAAAAAAGCAGATCACAGACATGACACAAAACTAAAATCATTTCAAATGGCAACTTTCTGACTTTAAGAAACACTAAAAGAAATCAAGAAAAAAAATTGTGGTAGTCAGTAACAATTACTTTTTTAGACCAACCAGAGGGAAAAAATTATGGAATCACTCAATTCTGAGGAAAAAATTATGGAATTACCCTGTAAATTTTCTTTCCCAAAACTAACACCTGCATCAGATTAGATCTCATTACTCTGCAGTTAAAATGGAGTGATCACGCTATGTGTGTGTGGTGTCACTGTGCTGTCACCTAGGGGCTCAGGTATATAGGAAGCAACGTCACTGTTGTTGTCAGGTGTTTTGACTTGGAAGGGCAAATGGTTTTTGACCGCTATGACGCTAAAGTGATTTGTTAAACTGGAGTTGGAATAAAAAACAGTCACAATGATTCAATCAAAGAACATCGTCTGGACTCTCATTTAACACAAACAAATGAACAATAGAGAGAGGCGCGTCAACCAGGTTACTCCGTGTCCAATGCCTCAGTAGCTTCAGTAATGGACTGAGCTCCTTCAACACTTCCAATATCTGAGCAGCCTCCTATCATCGAAAGCCAACATTGATAATGAAATACACTACCGCCTCAGTTGTGCTAGCAGGGCTTTTTCAAGGCTACGGAAAAGAGTCTTTTAGAACCTGACCTGGTCTACAAAGCTGTAATGCTAATGTGAGAGACAGAGCCCTTTTAATGGTTAATTAATGGTTTGTAGGACTCATCAAATTTGTCTTCCACAGGTCCATCTGAGCTGATCTGGACAAAACTGACACTTTTTGGTACTCTGATTCTGATCTTTCTGCTGGAGAGCAGGGCAAACAGCGATAAGATGGCCTTTTTCATAGCATGGCAATAAAAACATTCACAGGTGTTAGAAGTTGCATGGCTATGCAGCAACCTCCTATTTAGGCTACTGACTGGAGCCTTTGAGCCTTTTCCAACGGGGGCTCAAGGTGGACAGGGGGAAAGACACTGCGGTGCATCAACACAACTCATCTGCAAATACAGCAGCTTTTGGCACCGTCAGAAATAGCCGTCCGTAACACCACTCTTCTATATGGATCAGAGGCCTGGACCACATACAGTAGGCACTTAAGAGAACTAAAGGCATATCATCAGAAATTCCAGAAATTCCTCAGGATCAGTTGGGAAGATCAACACACCAACATGAGCGTCCAGGAGGAGGCTGACATCCCCACAGTCACTGCCACCATCACTCAACACCAGCTCAGATTGACTGGTCACATCAGCATGCCTGATTTTCACCTTCCAAAACAAGTCTTCTGCTCCCAACTTGTTGAAGGAAAACGTCCCCCAGGAGGCCAAAAGAAAAGGTATAAGGATAACATTAAAACAAACATCAAAAGGTTCATCATAGACCTTAAGACTTAGCGAAGGACAAAGGGACATAGCAAAAAATAAGGCGACATGTAGAAATTTTGTCCGTGAGGGTCCTGCATTCTTTAATGATGCCTCCACCACGCTGCAGAACACAAGCACAGACTCAGAAAGGAGAGAGCATCCACCAAACAGGCCCAACTCAAACCACCACTTTCACCTGCCCACAGTGCACAAGAATAATCAGGTCCAGGATCGGCCTCTACACCTATCTGAAGACACATAAAGACCAAGATGGAGACATAAAGACCAAGATGGAGCACAACCATACTCCACTATGAGTGACCACCGATGATAAATTTCTATTAATGTTAGTGTGGATGTTAGTGCAAAGGCTTGATTATCAACCAAAACTCCAGGGAACCAGGAAGCTCCAGTCTTAGTGTGTCTGAACTGGTTTGTGCTGCAGGAATTTGATTGAAAATATGTTTGAAAATATGCACCACAAAAGCACAATATCAAAGATCTTAAGGTGGGTCTTCTTTTATGAATTGATGTTAGACAAAACTTGTGTCAACTGAATTATTAAAAAATAGGTTGCATATTTCTAAATGTGTTTGTGTTTAATCAAACCTGGGGCTCAAATATTGCACAGTGTGATAAATGGGGGGACTCAGCAGCTAATTGTTTTTCCAAGGGGCCACCCAGCAGCTTAATCTTCTATGTTAGAATATCAAACAGGAAAGAATAAAATAGACAGTGCAGGAATATAACGCAGTATATTTATTCAAAATCTTAACTTCAGTGCAATTTTTTGAATATTTGTAGTGTACTTTCTGTTTTTTTGCTACTTTGGATTTGTACTTACTTATAGTTCCTCTCACATAAACATTTTACATGAAAAATGTAGGTAACTAAATAAAAGTAAACCATTAAATAACATGTTAGTAAAATGCCTTCAGTTCTCCATCATAGATTATCCAACTCAACTGGAGGGATGAACAGCAGTCCTTCAAAACATATTCTTCATTTTGATTCTCCTCATTTGATGATGGTGTAAAATCCTCCATGGTTCAGTTGGGTTGACTGTAAAGATCATAGCATCTGATTCATATCATTTTCAAACTCGTCGAACCTTTCAGTGTTGATTCTGTATGAGTTATGAAGTTATAGATTAAACCACCTGATGGTATGTAAATTCATTCAGATCAACCTACATTAAGTGCAGTTCATTAATAATAATCTGATGATCTAATATATGACACACTGACACGCTCTAGGTAGTGTTTCAATCAGCATCTTACTCCATCTAGGGGTCACTCTATTTGGCCTTCCTACCTCAGCCCATGATCAATGTATACAAATGTGGTAGATAGGTGGACAATAATATTGACACAGGGAAGTAGCCTTATAATTTGACAGAGAAGGAGCTGCCACAGGAGCAGCCATGATCAGCCTGGGGATTCTTAAGTACTAGGAAGGTGGAGCGGATGAGCTCCTGGGTGAAGGGCGGCTGTGGCTCACAGGCAGAGCGGGTCGTCCACTAATCAGATGATCGGCGGTTCAATCCCCGGCTCCTGCGGTCTGCATGTCGAAGTGTCCTTGGGCAAGACACTGAACCCCAAATTGCTCCCGAAGGCTGTGCCATCGGTGTGTGAATGTGTATGAATGGTTAGATCCGCAAACTGATGAGCAGTTGGCACCTTGCATGAGGTGAATGAGATATGTAGTGTAGAGCGCTTTGAGTGGTCGGAAGACTAGAAAGACGCTATATAAGTACAGTCCATTTACTTATTAGGGGAAAATAATCTACTGTATAAAAGCTGCTTAATTTTAGTTTTTATTGAGAATGCAGAGTTACTACTGGCTCTAGTTCCATCAAGGAAATAGTTCCATTGAAAGGTTTCCACAGTAAGGTCGTAAAACTACTACTCTACTCCTATAACTAAGGCTATCAAAACTTTTCAGTGTCATTTTCTGGTAACACTTAATTTGTATAGTCCACCTTTAAGATATTGAGTTGATATAGAGTAGCTGTTTTTCTCTGTCTGTAGATTACCTATAGTATACTGCATGTGGCAGAGTTCATGCACACACAAACCAAGATGTTTTTGTGTCTGAACAAAACCGCAGACATTTTCTAATATTAGCATGTTTTAGGGGCCGTGACAAATATTTCACAAACAGATATTGCACCAATCCAAAACTATCTGCATGGATAGATACAGTACCAAAAACCTGTTTTTTTTTCTTTACAATGATTCAGATATTTGCCTGATTCATTCAAATACCAGATAAATTGATTAGAATTTGATTGTGCTTTGTGTCCTTTTTTGAGTGTGAGCATGCATCTTTAATGTAAGTTTCTTAATGTAACTCTGAATGCAATGAACACATTCTGTGCATGTTTGGCTAACATTCCAATGTTTTGGTGCTGAAATTTGTACTCAACCATTATTTGATTATGTTCCATGTACTTGATTCAAATGTTTGATTCAAATGAGGTTCTGTCTGGAACAAGATGATAAATGATGTCTTAAAATATGCAATAAAATAAGGAAATCATTCTTGGTGAACTACACCAACAATATACATATTAACTATTTCTAATTCTAATTTCTCTGAATTAATATAAAGTAAGAAATAATTCATCAGCTGGTTTGAGTTGAGATATTTTCAGTCTTTACATATTAGTAAAAGTATTAACTTTTGTTTGTGTACACTGTTCTCATTACACATGACTTTGTTGGCTTGATGAAAGCTCCTTTAAGGTCCAGTTGAAAATAGAGGCAGAAATTATTTTTCACTTGTGAAAGTCATGAATGTGTGTCTCTTTGAAAGTACCCCTCCATCAATTTTTACACAAGTCCAGTCAAAATAACTTGATATGTCAGCACGGTTATCTCACAGGTGTCTGCAGGGCACAGATGGTCTAATGGAAACATTCTATTTTATTTCTTTTAACATTCTATTAATTGCATTGTAGGAAAAGTAGGATCCAGTGTTAAACTATGGACGAACAGTTAGAGTACTGGCCTCGACTGCTTTGATTTTCTTCTATTAATTTGTGTCATTGTTTTACATTTCATTTCATGTCTTTACAGGTGTTTCTATGTTCCATTTTTTTTATTAAACATTATAAAAAGAGCTCAAATCTTCTTCTTAGTCATATACTATACTCGGTATGTTATGAAGTGAAGCTGCAGTACTCAGATTATATCACTAGAGGGTAGTAGAAGGTAGAGACTGGAGGCAGACTGCAGGTTTCCACCATGGAAGCATTTTAAATTGCAGTTTGGACAAAGAGAACAGGCTGAATTAGCTGCCTGCTTTACTGTTTAAGTTACTAATAAAATAGAAACATTGAAATTAGTGACATTCACACAGACAGGACTGCAATCTGCATATTTATACTGCTCCTATACTGTTCAGTGTTACATACTTAGGTTTATCTTCTTTCTTTCTGCAATAGAATATGTTCATAGATTTATTTGTGGGGCCTGTATGTTCTTCTAATTCAGCACATGTATGATATAAATTAGAATTAAATATTTAATTTGTTTATAAACATGAATTATGTTATATTATAAACAGACAACATAGTCTGTTTATAGTCTGACATTAAAGTATGATCACATGGGCCATTTGCTGAAGAAAGTTGAAATAAATGTATATACACAGTATATATGTGGACACTGCTGCATTGCTGCATATTAGACATTAAATTAATGTTTCTTCTGTGAAATTGGTTGCAGTAAAATGCAAATACAATGATATTTGTTTCAGATTATTTTAGATTCCCCTAGAAACAAAGGATGTAACAATATTTACAAATGAAGTCATTAACATGGAATATTTCATGTGACACAAACAGACACATTTCCTTTACAGTTTGTTCAGGATTATGAATTTGAATGTGACGCTGTATGAAAGAGAAGGTCTGATGTTTTGTAAACTTGACAAGTTCCAACCATCCTTTCTCTAAGCATGTTGGGGATGGGTTTACTGACAGGTTGGCTACTTCTTAGCTTTAAACAAAGAGCAGTGCATGACTGAAAACAGAGCTGAGCGACCTGAACATCTGTGCTGATTATCTGATCTGAAGTCTTTTTCACCACGCAGATGTCAGAAGGAAAGCTGATCACTGAAGAACAGAATTCACTCATCATAATGTCATCTGATTTCATCTTAATGACTCCAGTTTACCATCCTCAGCTTACCAAGCAGTTTCACCCAGATGTGTGTTACAGATTTAGACAGACAATTGCATTCAAAAAAATTTGAGTGATTTTGTTGATGCTCACACACACACATGAAACAAACCAAAGGCAGATTGATCTGCTAAAACACAGTGTTCAATACATAAACATTTATAATGGACATGGACTATAAAACAAATTCATTTAGGTGGTACTGCTTGGTCATTGTTAATATTCACTATGCCATTGATCAGTACCACAGCAGTACAGCATGCAGTCATTTTATACTGGCCCATAGTCTAGTGTTTATGGCATTTTTGTCGTATTACTTCACGTAGTATGACAGAGAATGTTTGTTAAATGTCCCTCTGGACATTTAATATAAATACTACTAATCATTGTTATTTTTAGCACTAGTTCGATTAACAAGGAACTGATGTTGAGACTGCAGTGTAATAAATATTATTCATCAAGGTATTCAGAGGCTGCGTAATAAAATAATATCAACATGTATTAGATCCTAACAATGTTATTATTATTATTTTTTTATAAAATCAAAAGCATTTCAATTTGTTTTAGAGAAATGAAGGACTAAATGTCTCTCCATTCTGGAAACTAATTTAAAACCTGTCTGGAAAATACATCGTCAAGGCTGACAACAGGGCTGATTTACTGCGCTCATGCAGATGTACATGGCTTTCACAGGACAGAATAGTATGTCAATTCAAAGTACACACACCCTGACGTAGCATCATACAGATGAGAAAATAACAGTGAACATCATCACTAAATATTCCGCTTTTTAGCTTTTTATTCTCCGTTTTAACAAATATGTTAACTGATTCAGAGGTACCTCTTTTTTGATACATCAGTCTGTATCATAGCGCGGCTCCAAAAGCACGAACTAGACCACACACACACATCAGCAGCAACACACGCGTCTCTGGCAAAACCTCCGCTCTCTGTCTCACCATCATGAGCGATTCTTCTCCAGAAACCAGACTGAAACCAGACTTTTAAAGCCAACCAATGCTCCCATTCAAACCACACCTGGTCAAGTTTGAAAACATGACTAGGGGTTTTTAATTAGACGCAATTAGAAATGGCAACCATGCGGAGAGTTGGCTGCGGCCCCTACTCGTTAGACTGGAGAAAAAAGATGCGCTAATTAGGCCGGAGGCTACTTTTATTCCTGTGACCTGTGGAGACCCCGCGCAAGCTGTTTAACGCTGCCGCTCTGACAATTAAAACGTGAGTTCATTTGAATGAGCTGTGCATGTTGACATAAACAGACACCATTACATTCACCGCAGAGGGATGAGTTGTCTATGAGCTCTGAATGGCCTGTGTGAATGAAAAACAGCAACAGGTGACCAGCACAGGATAGGCTGGTGAGCCATGTGCCTTTAAACACTAGTCCATGTGTAGTCCTTATTCAGACTGACACAATGTTTCTCTTACATACACCTTCACACAGGATTGTACAGCAGTGAGTATTTAATATTATTAGGGTATTATATTTCACCTTAAAATTCAGTGTATGGACATTAATGATATTTGAACTATTCTCTGTCCAAACTTTCTGGGGAAAATATAACTGTCAAACTGAACTTTTCCTTATTTTGTTTGGGGGCCCCACGAAGCCCCTTTGAGACCCCCCTTCAAGGACTCCTAGTGAACCCCCACAATGGGCACCAGTGCTTTAAAAAAGACATTCAGAGTTCTTCTTCCTGTGACAAATTAGCTATAAACACTTTTCATACAGCCC
Organism: Larimichthys crocea; assembly: GCF_000972845.2. NCBI lineage: Eukaryota > Metazoa > Chordata > Actinopteri > Sciaenidae > Larimichthys > Larimichthys crocea. Next base: position 21,428,208 of record NC_040011.1, read on the forward strand.
AATTTCATATGCCATTTGTGTCACTTAGACCAAACTGGCCATCACACACAAATCATTTTCTTGGCAGCTGCTGCAGTTTTTTTTAAAAGCCTGTAGGCACCCTGCTGTTGTAACCTACCATCTTCTGGAGGGAAAAAAAGAAAGGAATGATGGCCCTATTATAGCCTCAGATGTGAGGGAAGAGTGTCCAGGAGGAGGCTGGGGCTTGGTTCATTGGCTGAAAGCTGTACCTTTTTAGGATTTATCATCTTAAAATGTGTCCCTTTTTTGACAGGCCTGAACAAGTCTTACTATCTTTTAAAATGCTGCTGAAGGCGTCAGCTCAAACTGCTGCTCAGGCCTGCTACTCCTGCTCTGTTAGATAAAACCTGTACCTCTCCTTAGGATTCATTCATGGGAACATAGTTTTTCTAACTGTTGTATTTTCTGAGTTTCTGGAAGTGAACCCATGCTGGACTCCGCCAACAGACAGAGATCCACACCATAGGAGCAGTTCTTCTCCCCTGTGTCCATGCGGTGGTGGCAGTAACTTTCAGAGTTCATGGTAATGAATGATGAAAATAATGGAAACCCACAATTACAAGTTCAAACATTGATATTTAAAGAATATGATGACTGTCCAAGACTACAACTCTCATTCACTTTGTCCACAAAGAGGTCCTGAGGATGGAGAGTAAGGAGTGTGTGCTGACATGCCACACCTATGTGAAGCTCTGCAGCCATGAGGACGAACATGCTCTATCCATAACGCTCATTTCTCTGTGAGAGAGACATCATTTGTGTCACACCGGCTAAAGTCTTCCCGCCAGCTGACCCTGACTCGACCCTGGAGGGGCCTCCTGAGCCACCAGAGGCTTTAAACCAGCACGGCCTGAATGAGGTTTTGTGGAAGGAACCGAAAAATGAAATTAAGTGGCAACATTTATTTATTTATTTATTCCTGTTGTTATTACTGTTATTCTACTTCAAATGAATTTATCATTATTATTATTATTGCTGCTGTTGTTGTTGTTGTCATTCTGCACTCCATTTTACGTTTACTTTTTTTTTTCACACAAAAAAGAACTGCTCCCGCTGCTCCGCGTGTAGGACGCCGTTAATCTGTCCGTTTCTGCATGGAAAGAAAGAAAGAAAGAAAGAAAGAAAGAAAGAAAGAAAGAAAGCAAACAAATTTAATTATTGATTATGTCTTTAATAACAGGATTTGACAGTTGTTTGTGTATGTGTGTGTGCGTGTGTGTGTGTGTGCGTGTGTAACGGCCTCTCTGGGTAAGTAAGGTCAGAAACAGTTCAAGTGTTGGTGGATGTGGAACAGACGGTTGGGGGTGAGTAAGGACTATATATTTGTTAGAAATCTAAATGATAAATTTCATGTTTTTGGGCTCACTGTTTCTTTTTCTGTGTGTTATCTTGACAACCTTTTGCTGCAGATAATTAATATTATCCTGTCCTTACTGCTCTGCAGTAACAACGCCTTGAATTACAAAAGGAGGAAAACGGCAAATATTAACAGAAAATAACTTTCTTGTGCTATTGTGTAGATTATATATATATATATATTAATAGATATATATATATATATGATATATATATATATATATATATATATATATAAATTCACTTTGTTTACTTTTGTTGTCAAATACTTATAAAGTTAGGAATTCAGCCGGGTCCTGTGGCCTAGTAGTGAGATTGAATGTTTGTAAATCCAATTCACAGCCTGGCAATAACTTGACACTGAGCGTAATCAAACGCGCGGGGGTTAAGGCCTTCCTCATAATGCAGCCTCTCTGTGCGTGTGTGTGTATGTGTGTGTGTGTTCATGTAGGCCAATCGGTTTGGATGTCCAATACTTATATCTGTAGAGATGACAGCCAGTGTGTAAAATAGTAATGAAGGACTCCTTTAACCCTCTGATGCACCTTCTAATGTACAGAATGAAGAGTGATGTTCCCTGTTAATTCCCTGTTAATTCCCTGTTAATTCCATGAATGGCTGAGTGTTAAATAAATTGATTGTAATATATCCAATGTTCAATTTCTTATTATGATTAGCATCATTATTTTCATTTCTTTGTGGATAAAGCAGTTCAAAGCTCATGGAATTTCATAGCAACTTTTAATATTTGGACATGTTTGCACTTAAAAACATATCAACTACTCACTACAGATGTAGGTCTGCCAAACGTTTCCCAGCTGAACGCCGTCACTGTGCAGTGCTTTACCAAGCAGTGGGTCACATACTGCGAACATTCCACAACTCATCTGTCATGGTCACTAAATAAATGGGACGTATGGAGGCAGTATCCTGCCTACATATTCCGTTTTTTATCACATACACGGAATAAATGAAAGAAGGAAGCAGCGCGACGGCGACGCCACTCTGATTTCCTGAGCTCCCGCTGTCACTTGAACGGGCTGTTTCCATGGTAACAGACAACACAAAGACGGCGGGGAGAGCGACGACACCTGGACAATGTCTTACCAAGGATTTCCAAAGCGTCCCTGCACAGAGGAGCAGGACTTCTGCGCCATTAAAAAAGCAGCTGCCGAGCTGTTCAGGGTGAACAGAGTTCCTCAGGAGGTGGAGAGAGCTCTGAACGAGCTCTTCTTCCACAAGCCCGGGGACGTTTACGGTTACTTGGTAAGAGCTATGCTAATGCTGGCTACGTTCCTCCCGTACCGACAGTAACGTTCAGTGAGGACAGCTAGCTGTGCTTCAAGAATGTCCCTGTTTATTATTATGCAGATCAAATATTATTTATAGAACAGACTATATTTCCCAGCTTAGCCCAAGATCACATAAATGACATACTGTATATTAATAGTTTTGGATTTGCCTAACCCTCCACTTTAAAGCTTGAGGGAGGAACTATAGTGAATTTTGTTTTGCAACCACCGCACTAATTTTGGGGCAGTTGTGACTCAGGAAGTGGAGCAGACTGTCTACTGCATAGACATATATACATAGACATATATACATATACATATACATATATACATAGACATATATACATAAACATATATACATAGACGCCGCATTGAGCGGGTTGGTCGTTGGTCGCGATACGTAAACGGCGCCGCCATATTGGTTCGGGCAGATCTGCCCGTAAACTAATACAAGGAAATGGACTGAACTTCATAAAGCGCCTTTCTACAAAGTTCTTTAAGTTAATGTCTCTTATACACCCATTCACACACACACTAATATATCTGGGAAACAAACAGGCACCAAAAACAACGTATGTAACTTTTAAAGTGATGATTATAAATGTTTACTCCTTATGTAAGCACCAAACCAACGTATGTATTTTTCTAATGCTGAGCTACTAATGTGTGTAACACTGTTACTGTGATGATAAATATTGAAATATTTATATTTAACATTTAATCTGTGTCTATAATAACAACCAGATCCTGAAATGTAGATGTGACATGAGGGTTTTCTGAATAAAGAGCACTAATGTGTACATTACACGTGAACATATATACATACATATAGTATACACACACACACACACACACACACACACAAATATTATTAATAATTAATATCTGATTATGATATTGATTTGTTCTGTCTCACTGAAACCTGGCTGCAGGAGGATGAATATGTTAGCTTAAATGAATCCACTCCTCCGAGTCATTGTAATACTCATATTCCTCGAAGTACTGGTCGAGGTGGTGGAGTTGGAGCCATATTTGACTCAAGTCTATTAATAAATCCTAAACTAAATTATAATAATTTGAAACCTAAACTAAATTATAATTTATTTGAAAGTCTTGTTCTTAGCCTCACTCACCCAACCTGGAAAACATTATAGCCAATCATTACAGTATATCGAGCTCCAGGTCCTTTTTCTGAATTTTTAATCTGAATTTGCATCAGGCTTGATCCTTAAAACAGATAAAGTAATTATTGTAGGTGATTTTAACATTCATGTGGACAACCATAATGATAGTCTTAGTACTGCGTTTATCTCTGTATTAGATTCAATCAGCTTCTGCCAGAGTGTAAATAAACCGACTCATTGTCTGAACCACACTCTTGATCTTGTTCTCATATGGCATCAAAATTGATCATCTAATTGTCTTTCCACAGAATCCTCTTCTGTCTGACCATTTTTTAATAACCTTTGAGTTCATACTACTGGACTATAAGCCTTTGTGTAGAAACTTCTACAGCAGATGATTATCTGATAGTGCTGTAGCCAAATTTAAGGAAGTGATTCCTTCAGCATTGAATTCAATGCCATGTCTAACTGTAACAGAGGACTTGTCTGCTTCCTTTAGCCCCTCACAAATAGACCATCTTGTTGATAGTATTACAGGCTCATTACGGACAACTCTAGACTCTATTGCACCTCTGAAAAAGAAGACAATTAAACAAAGAAGGCTAGCACCATGGTATAGCCAGCAGACTCGTAAATTAAAGCAAGAGACACGTAAATCTGAACGCAAATGGCGTGCCACTAAACTGGAAGAATCTCATCTAGTCTGGCAAGATAATCTCAAAACATACAGGAAGGCTCTCCGTAATGCCAGAGCAGCCTACTACTCTTCATTAATAGAGGAGAATAAGAACAACCCCAGGTTTCTCTTCAGCACTGTAGCCAGGCTAACAGAGAATCACAGCTCTACTGAACCATCTATTCCTTTAGGTCTAAGTAGCAATGACTTCATGAGCTTCTTTAATGATAAGATTATAACTATTAGAGACAAAATCCATCACCTCTTGCCCTCAACAGGCATTGATCTGCATTTTGATACAGCAAGTTTGGAAACAGCTGTAAAACCTGATATGTATTTAGACTGTTTTTCTCCCATCAACCTTCATCAAATAACTAATAATTTCTTCATCTAAGCCGTCAACCTGTCTCTTAGACCCCATCCCAACCAGGCTGCTCAAAGATGTTTTACCTCTAGTTAGCCCTTCTTTACTGGATATGATTAATCTGTCTTTATTATCAGAATAATGTACCACAGTCCTTTAAAGAAGCCATAATTAAAACTCTTCTTAAAAAGCCCACTCTAGATCCAGAGGTTTTAGCCAATTACAAACTGATATCAAACCTTCCCTTTCTCTCTAAGATACTTGAGAAAGCTGTAGCCAATCAGCTGTGTGACTTTCTCAATAACAATAGTTTATTTGAGGATCTTCAGTCAGGATTTAGAGTGCATCATAGCACAGAGATTAGTCAAAGTTACAAATGACCTCCTAATGGCATCAGACTAGGGATGCAAATTATCGATTAATTCATTAATCGTTAGATGATTGACCTTATCGATCGATTAACGATTAACTGATAAGCAGCTTTTTTCCTGAGAACATACATTTCTCACGGTGTCTTTAACATAAAGCAAAATATTGCTTATATACTGAATAAAAAATGCATGTTATATTCCTCAACTAATTTTTTATTGTACCAGTTGGGATACGGTACAGATATGGCATTTAACCAAAATAAATTCTGCACAGAAAATTGAAATACATAAAAGAAATAATTGTGCACTGGCTCACCTGTTGCATGTGAAACATTAAGCAACATAAAATATTTTTTAAAGCTATACAATATGGGCTTAGCCTACACAATATTAAGCCTACATATAATTGAGTGTGCCTAAAAGCGCACACTATATGTTATCCACCGTGCTTATTGAGTGTGCCTGAAAGAGCACACTCTTTAAAACCTCTCGGGCTTATTCTTTGTCTTCCTTTTCTTTCGTGTTTTTTTCGGTTCGCTACTCCTCCCAGAGTTTTTGTCGCACATACACAAACAGGGTGTCAAAACGACATTTCGGCAAACGGTTTTGCCAAAAATGAAATGGGTGTGTATTGCGAGAACTTTCGAGAGCTAGAATGTGTGATGTTGTAAAACGTATTCGACTACCGTGGCCTCAAATGCCCCACTACAGACACGATGCATACATAGAAACGTAGGAAAATTTGTCGTCTCACTCACATTCGCCTGCTAAAGCTGTCAGATATATACAGTGGGTACGGAAAGTATTCAGACCCCTTTAAATTTTTCACTCTTTGTTTCATTGCAGCCATTTACTAAAATCAAAAAAGTTAATTTTATTTCTCATTAATGTACACTCAGGACCCCATCTTGACAGAAAAAAAAACAGAAATGTAGAAATTTTTGCAAATTTATTAAAAAAGAAAAACTGAAATATCACATGGTCATAAGTATTCAGACCCTTTGCTTAGTATTGAGTAGAAGCACCCTTCTGAGCTAGTACAGCCATGAGTCTTCTTGGGAATGATGCAACAAGTTTTTCACACCTGCATTTGGGGATCCTCTGCCATTCTTCCATGCAGATCCTCTCCAGTTCCGTCAGGTTGGATGGTGAACGTTGGTGGACAGCCATTTTCAGGTCTCTACAGAGATGCTCAATTGGATTTAGGTCAGGGCTCTGGCTGGGCCAGTCAAGAATGGTCACAGAGTTGTTCCGAAGCCACTCCTTTGTTATTTTAGCTGTGTGCTTAGGGTCATTGTCTTGTTGGAAGGTGAACTGTCGACCCAGTTTGAGGTCCTGAGCACTCTGGAAGAGGTTTTCTTCCAGGATATCTCTGTGCTTGGCCGCATTCATCTTTCCTTCAATTGCAACCAGTCGTCCTGTCCCTGCAGCTGAAAAACACCCCCATAGCATGATGCTGCCACCACCATGTTTCACTGTTGGGTTTGTATTGGGCAGGTGATGAGCAGTGCCTGGTTTTCTCCACACATACCGCTTAGAATTAATGCCAGAAAGTTCAATCTTCGTCTTATCAGACCATAGAATCTTATTTCTCATAGTCTGGGAGTCCTTCATGTGTTTTTTGGCAAACTCTATGCAGGCTTTCATATGTCTTGCACTGAGGAGAGGCTTCCGTCGGGCCACTCTGCCATAAAGCCCCGACTGGTGGAGGGCTACAGTGATGGTTGACTTTGTGGAACTTTCTCCCATCTCCCTACTGCATCTCTGGAGCTTAGCCACAGTGATCTTTGGGTTCTTCTTTACCTCTCTCACCAAGGCTCTTCTCCCACAATTGCTCAGTTTGGCTGGACGGCCAGGTCTAGGAAGAGTTCTGGTCGCCCCAAACTTCTTCCATTTAAGGATTATGGAGGCCACTGTGCTCTTAGGAACCTTGAGTGCTGCAGAAATTCTTTTGTAACCTTGGCCAGATCTGTGCCTTGCCACAATTCTGTCTCTGAGCTCCTTGGGCAGTTCCTTCGACCTCATGACTCTCATTTGCCCTGACATGCACTGTGAGCTGTAAGGTCTTATATAGACAGGTGTGTGCCTTTCCTAATCAAGTCCTATCAGTTTAATTAAACACAGCTGGACTCCAATGAAGGAGTAGAACCATCGCAAGGAGGATCAGAAGAAATGGACAGCATGTGAGTTAAATCTCTTTTTTCTGTCAAGATGGGGTGCTGAGTGTACATTAATGAGAAATAAAATGAACTTTTTTGATTTTAGTAAATGGCTGCAATGAAACAAAGAGTGAAAAATACTTTCCGTACCCACTGTAGTTTTGTAATTTTTCTGGAGGAAAGCAGAAGTAATGTTTCTCTGAATTGTCTCTCAGGGGCACATTTCTTCATTTATCGACACAAAACGACTATGTAGACCCGGGGTTCCCAACCCGCGGACCGGGGTCCGGATCCGGACCGGATCGCCATATCATCCGGACCCGAGATTAATTGTAGAATTTTTTTTTTTTTTTTTTGACAGGCGAGTCTATTTCATGCCGTAACATTACTTTTCCCTATCCAAGCACTGCACTGAGCAAGCATTGGAAGGTACCAACCAATCGTGTGAGAGTCATACTACCCATGTGATTCTATCTAGCCAATGAAATCGCCACCTTGAATTCAGAGCGAGGTGCTACGAGTGAGTCTCTGTACGACGACAAAACTGGCCCGCCATCAATTATATCTGGCCCGCTAGATGACGTTGATTTATTTTAATATATATATATATATATATATATTTAAATATATCTTTTAAGTTTAACAATTATGTTTTAAGGCCGTAAAACCCCTAACCACACACTTTTATACACCTTATTACACGCATTTTGTACAGTACCCCGTAATGAAGCAGGACGCAGAAACACACGGGCGGTTCTCAACTCAGCCAAATCACAGGACGGCAAGAACCCCCCCCCCCCCCCCCCGCGCATGGTCATGGACCGCGATGGAATTGTCAGGAAAAAAAATTGGCCCGCGTCCAAACTTAGTTGCCGAACCCTGATGTAGACGTTCAGCAAGGGCTCAGCCTGCTTAAAGTTAAGCCGGTTCAATGATTGGAAATACGGTTTGACCAGCGATCCTTCCTCTTCGAGGGATGGTCTCAGCATTTTCTCACGGGGCGGCTGTGGCTCACAGGCAGAGAGGGTCGTCCACTAATCAGATGATCGGTTCGATCCCCGGCTCCTGCGGTCTGCATGTCGAAGTGTGGGCAAGACACTGAACCCCAAATTGCTCCCGAAGGCTGCATTTTCTCTCTGTCTCTGTCAGCATTCCCAACTGACATTCTCACAGGTGCAGTAACTGCTCTGCTGATTAGGCAGTTGGTCCTCAACCTCAGCCTGCCTGAAGGAGGAGAGGGGGGAGGGGCCAGCAGGCAGAAGCCGAGCGGCGGCCATTTTAGCAGTTATTGGCACTTAATTTGAATTTGACAGAGTAAAGACATGCTATTTACTTACATTAACAGCCAATACTAAAATTAGTGCGAATTAGCATTAGCCACTAAAAATTAAATACATGGCAATTGCTAACATGACAATGCTAACATGCTAATATTAATTGATCGCGCATCAGTGCTAACATGCTAATGTTAATTTCTAATGTTAACATGCTAATGGTAATTGCTAGCGCATCAGCACTAACATGCTAATGGCTAACATGCTAATGTTAATTGCTAATGGTAACATGTTAATGTTAATTGCTAGCGCATCAGCGCTAACATGTTAATGGTAATTGCTAGCGAATCGGCGCTAACATGTTAATGGTTACATGTTAATGTTAACATGCACATGTTAATTGCTAGCACATCAGCGCTAACACGCTAATGTTAACATGCTAATGTTAACATGCTATTGTTAATTGCTAGCACGTCAGCACATCAGCGCTAACATACTAACGTTAACATGCTAATGTTAATTTCTAATGTTAACATGCTAATGGTAATTGCTAGCGCATCAGCACTAACATGTTGTTGCTAGCGCAACCATTGCTAGCAACCATTAGCATGTTAGCGCCGTTAACATGCTGTTGCTAGCGCGTCAGCACATCGGGCTAACATGCTAATGTAAACTGCCAGCACGTCAGTGCATCAGCGTTAACATGGTAAATGGACTGTACTTATATAGCGCCTTTCTAGTCTTCCGACCACTCAAAGCGCTCTACACTACATATCTCATTCACCCCATTCACACACATTCATACACTGATGGCATTGGCTACCATGCAAGGTGCCAACTGCGCATCAGTTTGCGGATCTAACCATTCATACACGTTCACACACCGATGGCACAGCCTTCGGGAGCAATTTGGGGTTCAGTGTCTTGCCCAAGGACACTTCGACATGCAGACCGCAGGAGCTGGGGATCGAACCGCCGATCATCTGATTAGTGGACGACCAGCTCTGCCTGTGAGCCACAGCCGCCACATGCTAATGTTAAAATGTTAATGCTAACATGTTAATGCTAACATGCTAATGTTAATTAGCATTAGCCACTAAGAATTAAATACATGCTAATGTTAACATGTTAATTTTACTATGCTAATGTTAATTGGTAGTGCATCAGGGCAAACATGCTAATGCTAACATGCTAATGCTAACAAGCTTTTTGAATACAGACCCCCGGCAACAGCCCACTCGTCAGTCTCAAAATTTCTGCGGGAATTTTCTAGTACTGAATTTGCTGAGCAGTGTCAGTAATAATGTATGGTGGTGACGGGGCCAGAGTCAGGCACACTCAAAATTTCTTTTGAAATTTTCTAGTTCTGCTTATTCTGCTTATTCTTACGCCCTTTTTTTGGCTCGCTACTCCTCCCAGAGTTTTTTGTCACACATACACATACACGGGATCGGTGTGCTTTGACTTTTCTAGGAGTTTCGGCAAACGGTTTTGCCAAAAACGACGACAAAAAATTAATGGGTGTGTATTAGAGTGAGTGATGTCATCGCTAGAATGGAGAGGTAGAGAAAAAGTCGTTGAAAAATAAATTTGTAAATTGCGATTGTGGCCGCAAATGTCAAGCTACAGAAATCATTTCTAGCGTAGGAAAATTTGTCGTCTCACTCACATTCGCCTGCTAAAGCTGTCAGATATATAGTTTTGGCGTGACACACAATGATGCGGCAGCAACACCCATCGACAGCCTCATATACTGCCATGTTAAAAAGGTGGGAAATTTTCTGGAGGAAAGCAGAAGTAACGTTTCTCTGAACTGCTGTAAATGGCACATTTCTTCACTTTATCGACACAAAACAACTATGTAGACGTTCAGGAAGGGCTCAGGATGCTCAAAGTTAAGTGTTCAATGATTGGAAATACGGTTTGGCCAGAGATCCTTCCACTTCGAGGGATGGTCTCAGCATTTTCTCACGGGGCGGCTGTGGCTCACAGGCAGAGAGGGTCGTCCACTAATCAGATGATCGGTTCGATCCCCGGCTCCTGCGGTCTGCATGTCGAAGTGTGGGCAAGACACTGAACCCCAAATTGCTCCCGAAGGCTGTGCCATCGGTGTGTGAACGTGTATGAATGGTTAGATCCGCAAACTGATGCGCAGTTGGCACCTTGCATTGTAGCCAATGCCATCAGTGTATGAATGTGTGTGAATGGGGTGAATGAGATATGTAGCGTAGAGCGCTTTGAGTGGTCGGAAGACTAGAAAGGCGTTATATAAGTACAGTCCATTTACCATTTACTGTCTCTGTCAGCATTCCCAACTGACATTCTAACAGGTGCAGTAACTGCTCTGCTGATTAGAGTTGGTCCTGGTTACTTGAAGGTTACTGAAGGAGGAGAGGGGGGAGGGGCCGGCAGGCAGAAGCTGAGCGGCGGCCATTTTTAGCAGTTATTGGCTCTTAATTTGAACTTGTCTGTCTAAAATGACAGACAAAGATAGCTAACGCGCTAGCTGTAAAGACATGCTAATTGCTAACATTAGCAGCCAATGCTAAAATTTGTGCTTATGCTAATTGCTGGCGCGTCAGCAGTAGCAATTAGCATTATCCACTAGGAATTATATACATGCTAATGCTAACATGCTAATGTTAATTGCTAGCGCGTCAGCGACGCCAAAAACCACCACCCTCAACTGGCGACACCATGACATTTTACTGGAAAAAACTCCTGTTTAAAATGGCCCTAGATTCAGTTAACCTCGTTAATTTAATCGATTAAATTATTTTCGACAATTAACCGATAGTCAATTAACCGTTTACATCCCTACATCAGACAAAGGACTCATCTCTGTACTTGTCCTGTTAGATCTTAGTGCCGACACCATTGACCATCAAATTCTTTTACAGAGACGGGAACATCAAATTGGCATCAAAGGAACCGCCCTAAGCTGGTTTACGTCATATTTTTTAGATTGATCTCAGTTTGTTCACGTCAATGATGAATCCTCCATGCATACCAAAGTTTGTCACAGAGTTCCACAAGGTTCTGTACTAGGACCATTTCTATTCAGTTTATATATGCTTCCTTTAGGGAAATTTTTTAGGAATCACTCTATCAAATTTTCATTGTTATGCTGACGACATCCAATTATATTTATCGATCAAACCTGGTGAAACCAATCTGTTAACTAAACTCCAAGCATGCCTTAAGGATATAAAAAGTTGGATGACCTGCAATTTTCTGATGTTAAATTCAGACAAAACTGAAGTTCTTGTAATTGGACAAACACCTCAAAAACTCTCTTTCTACAAACTTAGTTACTTTAGACGGGATCACCCTGGCCTCCAGCTCCACCGTAAAGAATCTTGGAGTTGTTTTTGATCAGGATTTGTCCTTTAACGTCCACATAAAACAAATTTCGAGGACTGCATTCTTCCACTTACGTAACATCGCCAAAATCAGATGCATAATGTCTCAAACTGATGCAGAAAAACTAGTCCACGCATTTGTTGCTATTGTAACTCAGGCTGCTCCAATAAGTCTCTTAGGACTTATCAGTTAATTCAGAATGCTGCTGCACGTGTTCTGACAGGAACCAAGATCAGAGATCACATCTCTCCCATTTTGGCTTCCTTGCATTGGCTACCTATTAAATCTAGAATAGAATTTAAATTCTTCTACTTACTTACAAAGCTCTTCATAGTCAGAGATATGGTCAGATATCACCATCATATCTTAAAGAGCTTAAGACTTTCCTTTTTGATATTATTATAACTAACTTATAGTTAGGGCTGGCTCAGGTCATCCCTCAGTTATGCTGCCATAGGACTAGACTGCCGGGGACTCCCCCTCCCTCTCTCTCTCTCTGTTTGTCTGTCTGTCTGTCTGTCTGTCTGTCTCTCTCTCACACCATCTCTCTCCATCACCACAACCATCTGTAAACATACATGTGTCATTAATCCATTTTACTAACTAAACTTTTTCCCCAGAGTTTCTCTGCTCTCTCGTCCAGCAGGTTCTCATGGTTCGTGACTGCTGCTGTGGTCCTGCAGGACCTCCACTATATTACTACTGTCATTATTGTTACCATATCTCCATTACAGTTTATGATTTGCTGCCGCTGTGCATCTGTGTCTCTCTATCTCTATCACAGGTTCCACTGCTACTGTAATCATTTTATCATTCATTGTAATTCATTGTCATTTTATCAGTCATTGTAATTGTACAGTATGTTTGTGTTGATTTGTTCTGTACACGGGGAGAGGGATCCCTCCTCTGTGGCTCTTCCTGAGGTTTCTTCCACCTTTTTTCCCTGTTAAAGGTTTTTTGTGGGCAAGTTTTTCCTCACTCGAACCGAGGGTCTAAGGACAGAGGGTGTCACTCCCTGTACAGATTGTAAAGCCCTCAGAGGCAAAATGTACTTTGTGACTTTGGGCTATACAAATAAAATTTTATTTGATTTAATTAAATTAATTAAATTAAACATCTTATATGATGTCCCTGAACATAATCATGAAGTATTTGAGTTGAATCTCCAACATAGTTTTTTTATGTGTAGCAGTTTTAAAAAGACCTTCTTGTCATAGATCTAAATTACTCCACACATTAATATTGTTAGGTGTTTGTTAATCTAGAGCACGAGTTCTGAAACGAGCCTTTAATGATTCTAATGATTCACTTTAAATCAAATATTCAAACGCTCTAAACCTATTTTTTTAAACCATTAACTCACTATAGGCAAATTACTTTACAACCCTCTCTGCACCTCCACCGATCAGCAGATTGAACGGAAGGGAGATTTATGATTCAGGAGGAAAACTTTCCGTCGAGACAGAGGTCTTCTGCATCGTGTGCAACAAGGAAAAGGTAAAATTCATTACTTTTTCTGTCTTTTGACTATGAACACAACTCTCACTCTTAACTCCTTGGACTATGGCTCACAATTGTTCATGGTATGCATTAAGCGTAAAGACTGAACAAATAAAGGTTTAACGAAGAAGATGTGATTAATTAGTGATGTGCTGATGGTTCGAAAAGACAGTGAGGGGCCTCTTCAGACATGCAGTAGACTCTGATGTGAAGAGGCAGCTGGAGGCAAGGAGCGAGCAAAGAAGGTAGCAGTCAGACCGTGACCCTTGACACTTGCCATTTCAGTTTTTACAGTATCACAAAAGCCAGAAAGATGAGATGTGACACCATAAACTGAGGTCACAGTGAGGTCACTGGGGGCATACACCTTGGGCCTAGCCAATAGGCATGCATCAATGCTTTTACTCAATAGTATTAATTAGTGCTAGAAGTAAGTAGTCTTTGTCAGGAGGAGACCAGCGCCTCAGTATAGACGATAAATAATAATTATATTTAATAGCAAAAAAAATGCACACAAAAGCACACAAATGATTGCAAATGATGAATTTTTATATGACAAAATAAGAGCAACATTGCCTTATTATTAATTGTATTGTAATGTAGACTTTTACAATAATAATAGTAATAATATTAATACAACAATTAACTCATGTCCTCCTCCCTCCAACCACACTACCGCAGGTCAGGTGGAAGTGAGCCCCAGGTTTATCTTGGAAATTCTAATATGCTTCAGCACAGACATGCACTTAGTTCAAAACTGGAGCACAAGTGAACATACAGTGTTGAGACGTAGGCACCTGCTGCTTGTCATCCATGTCAATCATAGTTGTTGTTAACCTTTTTAAAAACCTTTCTTTCACTCTGTTGGTGTTCAGAGCATGTCCTCAGCTGCCATATCCAGCCAGTGTGGGTCTAAGGAGATTTCACTGGACTGGAAAGTTCAGAGTCAGGAGAGGGCTGACCATGTGAAGACTGCTGTCCAGTGGATCAGTGACCCTCTGAACAACATGCTAAAAGCCCAAAACCCCTGTGACCAATCAGAAGTGGACCAGATACTCAGGTAGCATTCAAATGTTTTTTCAAGTTACTATGGAAAGTATCTTACTATGGAGGGCTACAGAAATAAAATTAAAAAAGAACCTTTGAGACCTTTGATTGCTCCTCTGTCTCCACAGTCTCCACAGATCAATATGAGATTTATGTAGATTAATGTACAATAGAACATGGATTCTATATATGTACATAGAACAGAAATTTGGAATTCAGAAAATGATGAAGCACTCAGCAACTTGAACTGATAGTTATGCACATTACTCTGGAAGTCAATAATCTAAATTACAAAGTATACAGCAAACAGACCAACATAAATAAATAAATAGTGCCACCTTTGTCCATTGGAATCCAATGGGGTCACATGTAGTTTACTATGTGAACTCCCAGAATGGGGTCATGCAAGGGTTAATGCTTTTCACTTGTTTGCCTATTGTCACAGCCTATTATATCATCATGATGCATGAGCTCCTCTTATTGGATGCACTGTCTAATGCAGAGGTCTCAAACTTGTGGCCTGCGGGCTAGGGCTGGTAACATTCCCCAGAAATTGAATTCGAATATTAGTCTTAAAAAATGGTCCGAATATCGAATATATTCGAATATTCTTAATTAATTAATTAATTATTTTCCCCCCGCGGAGAATAGGACTTGTAACAGTACCCCGTTATATCCAACAGAGGGCGTTGCACTGCCAAATGTCAAGAAAAACGACCAGTGGTAGTCAAACGCTGATTTATTTTCGGTCTTCAAACTAAATCCAAGCGTCATGTTCAACATGTTACATTTAGTGTAACTTCAGTGCAATTTATGCAAAACTGTACTGCTCATCGGGATCACTGGTGTGTAGCCTGCTCTTCATTGAGGTGGGGAGCGGGATGGGGTGCTTCCTTGTTGTGTCACGTGACTGCAGATAGCTAGCCTACAGGTCAGTAAGGACGCCCCATGGGACACACGGAGGAGATCAATGCGCGCGCTGCCCTGAGCAAATAGTAAATATTCGAATATTCATTTTTACGTTCGAATATACATATTTTTTATCATATTCGAATAATATTCGAAATTCGAATATTAGTTTACCAGTCCTACTGCGGGCCAATTGTGGGCTGCGCTCAGGGTTGCCAGATGGGAAAAATGGGTTTGGGCGGGTGGATAAAAATTGGGCTGGTTTCTGATCAGTTTGGCGTGTTTTTGTAGCCGAAACAGGGGCACTTCAGATCCTTTCCCTGCGACCCCCTGTTCAGCAGGCAGCCGTCTCACTCACTCATTCACCCCACACACACACACACACACACACACACACACACACTACAGCTCTGGCTGACGTGCCCCCTAAACTCACAGCAGACACTCACAGAGACCTGTTATTACCGGACTGGGCAGCAGCCGAGAGATTTCTTAGGTTATAAGTCAATAATCAGTAAGGGTGACGATAGGGCGCTTTATATCCAAAACGATCAGGATCTAGTCTGTCTGTTACGGGACTCTTAAATACCCTTAAAAAAAAAACCCTTAAATAAGGAGCATCGGATTCAAGCATCAAAGTTTAAGTTGAATTTATTGTTCTTGTACAAGAGGAGCGTTTCACAGTGCAACACACTAAAGGGGTTACAGAGAAAAAGGCTCCCTGAGGAGCGTTAACAGTTGGTTCTTATACATTTTGCTGAAGATGGGCTGTCTCAACCCCTGTAAATTGTTAACAGTCAATTTGCATATAATGCATTTAAACAGCTTACTTCAACATATCACCTAATGAGTAGCCAGTATGTCCCCAATCTTGATGTCACCTCTCTGACCTGTCCCTGGCTCATTCTGTTCTCAAATCCCTCTATTTATACATTAACCTGAACCTTACCTTACCCTGCCAGTCTCAGGAAAACAGCAATAAAGGGAAGTGCCCTAAGGACATGTAATAAATAGGAACAAACATTGTATAAGTTAAAACATTCAACTAACTGTGTAACCCTATTTTTTATAACATTTTCCCCCTGTTTGTACTATTTCAAAAAGGTACAAAATAAAATCACAAGAATAAAAATTAATCAGTGTTCAGTGGTTGGTACAAATAATCATAGATAATGTGGGAGCGAAAAACCTGTCTGGCAGTTCTTTAACATTCTTATTGTTTCATACTGTTGCTTTCTAGACAGGAAAATTCTCCACACGGCCCTGCTGCCCCAGTGGCCAACAATTTATATTAATAACCGTTACAATCACTTCAGTATGCTTAATCACTCAAAAAGATGTAAAATATGAATGCAGAAAATATTCAGTCTGATAACAGCAAATGTATAGGTACATTTATGAATGTAATAAAGAAAAATAAAACAGGCTGATCGACTCATCGGACCCTCTTTCCCTGCCTAGTGCTGTCCCTGAGACGAGAAAAAAAACAAAACCTTAAATGTATATACAATTTGCCATCAGTCTTTTTCTCTTAAGCATACGTTACATCAGAACACTATTGTGCTGTGGAACAAACTAATGTGTCATTTTCAATAGGTGTTTCTCCTCTCATGGGCGCGTAGATTGACTCTTCTACTCGCTGAACTGGACCCATTCTTCATACTCGTCCTCATTCTCGTATCTAACCACACCTTGTCCTTCAGTCATCTTGTGCCTCTCGAACTCATCAACTGTGGAGACAGGCTGATAGAACAATTGTTGTTTCGTTAGTGTGGTAGTAATCAATCTTTGTATCAATTCTCTCATACATGGAATACAACAGCATCCGCACGTGACTAGGACAGCCATTGCAATTCCTACAGACATTATCAGTACCTTTAGGATGTTTCCCCATCTCCCAAATATGCTTTCCATCCATTTTGTGATTGGATCTGTTATACCTGAGTTGTCTGCCAGCTCGTCTGACAATGACGTCAGTCCTTCTAGTGCCTTTGTGATGCTGCCATCAGGTGCTGTGTTATTTGGGATGAAGGTACAACATAGATTTCCAAATATCTTACACACACCTCCTTTTTCAGCTAGTAGCATGTCTAAAGCTAATCTGTTCTGCCAGGCCATTAAACTAGTTTTATCTAATTGTTCGTGGATTCCTCTAAATCCATCACGAGTGTAATTAATAAAGCGTTGTTGATTATAATAGATGTAATTTATCCAATCCACATTTTTATTTATTGTCACCCACCAGGTAAAGAATGATTCAAACCCTGCTGCCACCTGGTTTCTAGCTTTAAACTCATTTGGGACCCCTCTGGGAACACCAATTGAATCTAAATAAACTCTAGAATCAAATGAAGCTTATCACGTTTAACCCTGTGCATATCCTCTGTATTTAGTTTAGGAAACATGTGGATCATAGGAAGCAAGTATGTAGGCATCATTAAGTGAATCAAAGCGCAGGTACCATACCAGAGTTTAGGCAACTTAGGTCTTAACCTCTTACCTCCACAATACCACCATATATCTGATCGTGCATATTCGTGTGTAGTCACCAGCTCATAAGTGATCCCATAGGGATTTTCTCCTACCGTAATTATTGTGCCACACCCTGTCAGGGATCCTGTGTCTTGGCCTCCACTTGTTCCCCGTTTCCTAAACAGGCGTGTAATTCCCCTCGTATGGCGTGAACCCATGGTGGATAATCTCAGTGGGAACAGCTGGAAAGGAATACTTGAAGTGGTACAGTTCCTGTAATATTGTTGTATGTGAAGACTCAGCATTACTGCTGACAGGTTACCCATCCTTTTCCTGTCTCGTCACTGGCTTTCCTAAGTTTAGCCTTGATTGACCATTCGCTCTTTCCACTAGTCCTGCTAATTGTGGATGATAAGGACAATGATATTTCATTTTAATGGAAAACAGTTCACTCAATTTAGCAATTACATCATTCCTAAAATGCGGTCCATTATCACTATATATGATTTCTGGAAATCCAAATCTTGGTGCAATATGTGTTGCTAAAACTTTAGCTACTGTTATTGCATCATTTCGTGTGGTTGGAATAACTTCAATTCATTTTGAGTATAAGTCTATGATCACTAGACCATACTTCTTATTTTCACATTGTTTAATTCAATGAAATCCATGCATATCGTATGGAATGGATACTGAGCATTAGGCATTTTACCTGGTCTTGGTCTTAATCTGCCTTAGACATTCTGCTTTCCACACACTAGACATGATGCACAAAATTTTTTTTGCATAATTTTGGAATCCATATGTTGTATATATTTTATTTATTAGCTCATACATCCCCCCTGTTGACACATGTGTTAATCCATGCGTCAATACTGCTGCAAATCGAAATAAATTCTTTGGAAGTATGTACTTGCCCTCTGGTCATTTCCATAACTCATTATCAGACAATATCGCCCCCCTGTTCATCCAAGATGGTTTTTCTGATTCAGGTGAGCTCTGTTGAATATCTTTTAAGATGTCATGGTCAATGTGTGTGATCTCTTCAGCCGTGTATATGTCTTGGTAATCTTTTCTAGCAGCAGCTATCTTTGCTTCCTCATCTGCTTTACGATTTCCTTGTGAAACCAAATCTGTACCTGTTGTGTGGGCTTCACACTTACATACTGCTATCTCTAGTGGTAGTTGCACAGCTTTTAACAAGGCTAAAATCAGATTTATATGAAAAATCGATTTACCTGTGGATGTAATCATACCTCTATTTTTCCACTGTTGTGCAAAAACATGTAGAGTATTAAAAGCATATGCACTATCAGTATAGACAGTTATTCTCTTTCCTGCTCATAATTACATGCTTCAGTTAGTGCAATCAGTTCTGCTGCTTGAGCTGAGAGGTGTGGCGCGCAGTGCTCTAGATTTAACACTTTGTCTATAGTTACCACTGCATATCCACTACTGTTCGTCCCATCTAGGTTCTTTTGCATGATCCATCTACAAACATCACTACATCCGGATTTTGTAATGCCAATCAGTAGTTAATCCGCTCTTGGCAACACTTTTCTGTGGTTTCAACTACACAATCATATTTAACGCCTTCTATTTCGTTTGGTAGTAGCGTTGCTGGATTTAAAATTGTACACCTTTCAATTTTAGATGAGGCTGAGAGAGTTGGACAGTCATCAATTGATGTTTAGCTGGAGGACATGAAGGTATTTTTGACTATGTCAGTAGAAGTCATACAGCATGTGACACCTTCAGTGTTAATGGATGAAATAAGACAATTGTAGCTGAACTCTGTATTACTAAGGCTGCGGCCTGTACAGCTTGCAGACACTGCAGCATTGCTCTGGCTATTGATCTGATTTAGACGAATAGTATGTTACGGGTCTAAGTTTTCCTCCAAAAGGTTGGGTTAGCACACTGGTCATAAATCCACTTCTAGCATCACACATTTGTATAAATGGTTTCTTATAATCTGGGAGTGCTAAAACTCCTGAACTTACTAGTAATTGTTTTACTTGTACAAACGCATGTTCTCCCTCCGGAGTCCATGTGATCACTTCATTCGCTGCCATGGGTTGATCATAGATAAGCATTTGAAGTGGATGTGTTACTTCAGCATAATTTGCAATCCATGCTCTACAGAAGTTAGTCATTCCCAAAAAAGACATCATTTGTTTGTTTTTGTTTTTTTTTGTGGTTTGGTGGGTGCATGTAATATGCAGTTTTTCTAGTTTCATCTAGATGTTTACCTTCAAGAGAGATATTGAAACCTAGATATTTCACTACTTTTTTCCATAACTGCAATTTATTTTTGCGTACTTTATGGCCCTGTTCCACTAAATATTTTAATAGAGCAACAGTGTCAATTTTGCAATCCTGTTCATTTTCTGAGGCTAGCAAATATCACTCAACATACAAATAATAGCTGGCTTCCTCTCGGGGTGGGAATAAATTGTGCTAAGTTAGATGACATTGCCATTGAAAAGATGGTCGGACTTTCACAATATCCTTGTGGGAGTCTTGTGTGATGTATACCTTTTACCTCTATACTGAAATGCAAACCAAAATGATCATCCTCGTGAAGTGGTATAGAGAAAAATGCATTAGCTAAATCTACCACTGTAAAATATTTAGCTTTTGGATTGAGTTCATTTAACAGAGTGTGTGGGTCTGGTACAAGGGGAGCACGTGGTATTATCGCTTTGTTTACTGTTTTTAGATTTATACGGCGCGCTTTCATACCGAGACCAATTTTGTCCGGTACTACTGCTATTCCTAGTTTAGTCATCAGATCTCTCCCTAACAGCTTAACGGGACACAATTGTGATGACGCAACTGAGGCCAGTATACTTCTCTTTGTTTTAGGTCACTTATTTTTTTGTTTGGTCATAGGTTCAATAGTTTACATGTCCTGTGGCTGACCTGACTCTCAAAAGCCCTATTCACTGCAAAGGGAAATTTTCTTCTGTTTCGCTACATCGCACAACTGTTCTACAGGCTCCAGTGTCACACAAGAAAGTTATTGTTTTTCCTTGCACTTCTAATTTTATCCATGGTTTAGTTCCTTCCTGTGATAGTAAAATCTCAGCTGTCTGTAACGATAGAATCTCATCTACCGCTGCCTCATCATCTGTTGCTGTACTTGTGTCTGTAATGTCATTTGTCTCTGTCTGTGGTGTTGTGTGTGTTCTGCATGACCTGTTTCTGGAGTTAGTCATGCGGTGCGATCCTTTTCTCTCCTGTCCTGCCCGGGCCATGCTCCGCTCCTTCGCCTCCTCCCGCTTTCCATCCTCCCCTCTCCTCCTTGGAGCTCTGCAGTCTCTTGCATAGTGTCCAAATTTTCCACAATTGTAGCACACATCATTGTCCATTCTTCTGTTCTCACCACCTCCACGTCCTCTTGGTTATCTCGGAAGAAAAGTTCACCAGTGTTACTATCATAACACAAAAATGCATTTATATATACTGTACCGCGTCTTGTCTCTGGAGGAGATTGCCAACGGGGGGGCATCTCTCCCTTTCATGGTGAGTGGACGGGAGGCGGCGGAGCAGTTGATGGTGCAGGAGTAGGAGGAGGAGGTTGAGGCGTGGGACAAGGCGGAGAATCCGGACGGAGCCCATATGGCACGTACCCGTTATCACCTTGAGGGTCTCGGGCAGAAAACAAGACAAGATTTATGTTAATTTGTTTTTTCGCTGCTCCGTTGAGCTTCTTTCTGTTCACTTGCATTTTCTTCTCTTTTAGCAACTTTCTCTTCTCCTTCTATTTTCTTTCTCTGACTTACCTGCTTATCTGGCCCTAGCTTCTATGAGCCACAACTTGGCCTGTAACAGTCCTTCTTTCCTTGACTCTACCTTTTCTCTTTCTCACTAATAGCTTTCACCAACTCTTCACTTCTTATACATCCCATCCAACAAAAAACATACATTCTTAAATATTTAACATTATCAGGATTTAAATGGTAAGTGGATGTATTATATAGCACCTTTCTAGTCTTCTGACCACTCAACACTTTACATTACATATCTCATCACCATTCACACACATTCATACACTGATGGCATGGCCAATTGCTCATCAGTTTTAAGCATTCATACACATTTACACACCGATGGCACAGCCTTCGGGAGCAATTTAGGGTTCAGTATCTTGCCCAAGGACACTTCGACATGCAGCCTGGAGGAGCCGGGGATGAACCACTAATATTTGCTTAGTGGATGACCCGCTCTACCTCCGAGCACAACCGCCCTCTAATAATTTTAATTGAATTTAATTATTTAAGTTTAAGACCTGTGTATTGTTTCCATACGTTTGGCATTGTTCTATTTTAGGTTTTTATATAAAAACAAAACAAAAACACACATGCTTTTTTATTGGAGTCACAATCTCCCAGTCTTACCTTAAATATCTAGTATTATGAACAAAACACTAAAGCATGCTTTCCTTTTTGTTTTCTCTCCGGAGCCTAGACTCCAGATATACTTTAAGCATCTAGCTTACAGCAACACTATACTACCGAAGTCCTCGACTTCCCCGACGTTCTTTTGTTTACTCAGGCCTGAAGGATCAAGTTTTCCAATTGTCGTTCCAAAGACATTACCCTCTAGTCTCTGACTGAGGCACCCTGGGTCTCCCCTCTGTTCCCAACTGAACTGAGGGTCTCTTCTAAGTTCCCTACTAAACTATAGTCTCTGGCCAATAATCAAAATTCAACTACTCTTTTGTTTCCTCAATCCTGTGGGTTCGTCTCCTTCTTTTCTTTTTGTGTGGTTGGCCCGGTCACTGCCTCCTCTCTCAGCTGGTCCTGGTTCACGCCAAAACAAGGTCTTAGGAACCTCATGGTGGTTTTCAATCAATATACCTTCAGGTTTTTTCCAGTGCCATCGCTTCCAGAGGAGAACAGATATTGGGGCCCCACATTGGGCGCCAGATGTTACGGGAATTTTAAAGTAAAACCCTTAAATAAGGAGCGGATTCAAGCATCAAGTTTAAGTTGAATTATTGTTCTTGTACAAGAGGAGCGTTTCACGTGCAAAACACTGAGGGGTTACAGAGAAAAGCTCCCTGAGGAGCGTTAACAGTTGTTCTTATACATTTTTCCTGAGATGGGCTGTCTCAAACCCTGTAAATTGTTAACAGTCAATTTGCATATAATGCATTTAAACAGCTTACTTCAACATATCACCTAATGAGTAGCCAGTATGTCCCCAATCTTGATGTCACCTCTCTGACCTGTCCCTGGCTCATTCTGTTCTCAAATCCCTCTATTTATACATTAACCTGAACCTTACCTTACCCTGCCAGTCTCAGGAAAACAGCAATAAAGGGAAGTGCCCTAAAGACATGTAATATAGGAACAAACATTGTATAAGTTAAAACATCCAACTGTGTAACCCTAATTTTTATAACACTGTCCTTAGCCTACAAAATAAAGTCTGAGAGATGTCTGCATGGAGCACCTGCTTACAGGTGTGCAGCTGACAGGTGTGCAGCTTACAGGTGTGCAGCTTACAGGTGTGCTGCTGACAGTTGTGCTGCTGACAGGTGTGCTGCTGACAGGTGTGCTGCTGACAGGTGTGCAGTTTACAGGTGTGCAGCTTACAGGTGTGCAGCTTACAGGTGCGCTGCTGACAGGTGTGCAGCTTACAGGTGTACAGCTTACAGGTGTGCAGTTGACAGGTGTGCTGCTGACAGGTGTGCAGCTTACAGTTGTGCAGTTGACAGGTGTGCTGCTGACAGGTGTGCAGCTTACAGGTGTGCAGCTTACAGTTGTGCAGTTGACAGTTGTGCTGCTGACAGGTGTGCAGCTTACAGGTGTGCTGCTGACAGGTGTGCAGCTTACAGGTGTGCAGCTTACAGGTGTGCAGTTGACAGGTGTGCTGCTGACAGGTGTGCTGCTGACAGGTGTGCAGCTTACAGGTGTGCAGCTTACAGGTGTGCAGCTTACAGTTGTGCAGTTGACAGGTGTGCTGCTGACAGGTGTACAGCTTACAGGTGTACAGCTTACAGGTGTGCAGCTTACAGGTGTGCAGCTTACAGTTGTGCAGTTGACAGGTGTGTTGCTGACAGGTGTGCAGCTTACAGGTGTGCTGCTGACAGGTGTGCTGCTGACAGGTGTACAGCTTACAGGTGTACAGCTTACAGGTGTGCTGCTGACAGGTGTACAGCTTACAGGTGTGCTGCTTACAGGTGTGCAGCTTACAGGTGTGCAGCTTACAGTTATGCAGTTGACAGGTGTGCAGCTTACAGGTGTGCAGCTTACAGTTGTGCAGTTGACAGGTGTGCAGCTTACAGGTGTTCAGCTTACAGTTGTGCAGTTGACAGATGTGCTGCTGACAGGTGTGCAGCTTACAGATGTGCTGCTGACAGGTGTGCAGCTTACAGGTGTGCAGCTTACAGGTGTGCTGCTGACAGGTGTGCAGCTTACAGGTGTGCAGCTTACAGGTGTGCAGCTCACAGTAACAGTTTCCTCATTGCTACCTGAGCCACCATCCGATCCTCCCTCCCTCACGTGCTGAGTGTCCTGGACATATCCTGTATTCTGTGATTTTCCTCTTTTCATTTCTAACTGGCCCATTTCAGTTTATGCCCGTACACGCCCGGTGTCTCCTCTCTGTCATTCGCTCACTCGCACACGCGCCTGATTCACATATACAGGTCAAAATAAATGTGATAATATGGAAAGTTGTAAGCTTCAGAAAGCATCAGACACATATTTTCTGACCTGTCATCAGGTAACATATGATCTGCGTGAGGAAGCCAAACGTTTCTGTGCATACTCAGTCACTTTGGATGAGAGCAAAGACATCACTGACACTGCACAGCTCGCAATGTATGTCCGTATAAATAAATAGTGCCACCTTTGTCCATTGGAATCCAATGGGGTCACATGTAGTTTACTATGTGAACTCCCAGAATGGGGTCATGCAAGGGTTAATGCTTTTCACTTGTTTGCCTATTGTCACAGCCTATTATATCATCATGATGCATGAGCTCCTCTTATTGGATGCACTGTCTAATGCAGAGGTCTCAAACTTGTGGCCCGCGGGCCAATTGTGGTTGCCAGATGGGAAAAATGGGTTTGGGCGGGTGGGTAAAAATTGGGCTGGTTTCGGATCAGTTTGGCGTGTTTTTGTAGCCGAAACAGGGGCACTTCAGATCCTTCTTCCTGCGACCCTCTGTTCAGCAGGCAGCAGTCTCACTCACTCATTCACCCACACAACTCTGGCTGACGTGCCCCCTAAACTCACAGCAGACACTCACAGAGACCTGTTATTACCGGACTGGACAGCAGCCGAGAGATTTCTTAGGTTATAAGTCAATAATCAGTAAGGGTGAAGATAGGGCGCTTTATATCCAAAACGATCAGGATCCTTAGCCTACAAAATAAAGTCTGAGAGATGTCTGCATGGAGCACCTGCTTACAGGTGTGCAGCTGACAGGTGTGCAGTTGACAGGTGTGCAGCTTACAGGTGTTCAGCTTACAGTTGTGCGGTTGACAGATGTGCTGCTGACAGGTGTGCAGCTTACAGATGTGCTGCTGACAGGTGTTCAGCTTACAGTTGTGCGGTTGACAGATGTGCTGCTGACAGGTGTGCAGTTTACAGATGTGCTGCTGACAGGTGTGCAGCTTACAGGTGTGCAGCTTACAGGTGTGCTGCTGACAGGTGTGCAGCTTACAGGTGTGCAGCTCACAGGTGTGCAGCTTACAGGTGTGCAGCTTACAGGTGTGCAGCTCACAGTGACAGTTTCCTCATTGCTACCTGAGCCACCATCCGATCCTCCCTCCCTCACGTCCTGAGTGTCCTGGACATATCCTGTATTCTGTGATTTTCCTCTTTTCATTTCTAACTGGCCCGTTTCAGTTTATGCCCGTACACGCCCAGTGTCTCCTCTCTGTCACTCGCTCGCTCGCACACGCGCCTGATTCACATATACAGGTCAAAATAAATGTGATAGTATGGAAAGTTGTAAGCTTCAGAAAGCATCAAACACATATTTTCTGACCTGTCATCAGGTAACATATGATCTGCGTGAGGAAGCCAAACGTTTCTGTGCATACTCAGTCGCTTTGGATGAGAGCAAAGACATCACTGACACTGCACAGCTCGCAATGTATGTCCGTGGTATTAACGACAATTTTGAAGTGATGGAGGAGTTGCTCACAGTGATTCCTAGTGATGCCCCCCACCTTCCCTGAGCTTTCCAGGATGTTCAAACGGACCATGTGCCTTTTTGGGAGCACATATCTGCGTGAAAAGCTCTTCTCCACCATGAACTTTAATAAGTCAAAATACAGGTCGAAAGTTACTGATGGGCATCTTCAAGCCATAGTGAGGGTCTCAACTGCTTCCTCCCTCAAGCCAAATGTGGCTCAGCTGTGTGAGAGCAGGTGCTGCCAGGTCTCTGGCAGCAAGGAGTAGGCAAGAGAACTGTTCATGTTCCAACCATTCATGTTCTGAAGAACTGTTCATGTTGAAGAACTGTTAATCATAAAGACTGAGACTGGATCGGTTGTACTTTTTTTTGGAATACCTGAAACTTTTTTTGTGGAGTACTTGATGCGGCCCAGCCTCACCCAGACTCTACCTCCAGTGGCCCCCAGGTAAATTGAGTTTGACACCCCTGGTCTAATGTATTCAAGTTTGAAACTACAAGTAGTGTAGTAGTACATTAGTTTAGATAGATAGCAGAAGAAATAGGACGGAGATAAGATACACAACAAAACAAGTAGGGCTGCAGCTATCGAATATTTTGGTAATCGAGTATTCTGTCGGATATTCTATCGATTAATCGAGTGATCGTATAAAAATATTATTCTTATTACTTTCGCTTTGCTGCGTTTGCTCATTTTCGCTATTTTCGGACCCGGCACCTGCTGTTCTGAACATCAACACTGTCCACACACGTTACCTAAAGCCCGTTTCCGTCTTCTTCTGCTCTGCAGGGGACGCATAGCCTGTAACATAAGCATGTTGTGTCACAATAAAAAGAATCCATGTGAAATGTGAGCTTTAAATTTTATTAAACAAGGCTTCAAAGCAGAGGAAATTCCTTGATCATTTTTTGTAATCGAGTTACTCGAGGTACTCGAGGAATCGTTGTAGTCCTAAAAACAAGCGCCTTTCTAGTCTTTAGACTACTCAAAGCTCTTTTACACTACATATCTCATTCACACACATTCATACACTGATGGCACTGGCTGCCATGCAAGGTGCCAACTGCTCATCAGTGGGTTCTGAGATTAAAACATGTTTTGCCACATATTTTTTTAGCACATTATTCAGTTTTACATTATTCAGAGATAATGTTGTTTATGTAGATTGTAAATAATAATGAACCAAGCACAGATGTTGTTGTTGACCTCATGAAGGCTTATCACCGGTACTAAAGGTCTACTCTTATTGTGAACATGTCCTATGTCAATGGACGACTTCAAATGTGTGCTTCACACCCAGAGCTCCCAGGTTTAGTTTTCCGCTGCAGATTGTAACCCCTCAACAGAGGTGGGAATCTTAGCTGATTGTTATTTGGTGTGTTTTTATCATACTGATCAGGAGCTGCACTCCTAATTTTGTTGTATGCTGTACAATAACAATAAAGGCTTCTATTCTCTTCTGTTTTATTCATTCTTCTATAATCTACCTTTTTGAACCCACATATTCCTGGCTAGTAGATACAGATGTAAAAAAGCAAACAGTAGTGAGGGTGCTGCTGGCTGATGTCCAAGGCCTTGCCCTTGACTTTTAGACTGGGTACATAGCTCAATGGCTGGAAGAAGGCAGAGGGTGATGGCAAATGCAAATTCCTCAGTAGGGGATGCCCTGCCCTTATGACATTTTGAAATGTATCGATGGTTGTATGTAAGTGCATGCTTTACCCTGGACAAACTGTTGTCTATACTGGACAATGCCCACCACCCTCTGCACAACACCTTCACCAGGCCAAGGAGTGTTCAGTGGCAGACTTTTGGTGGACAGACCTAACAGACCAATAGACTTAAAAACTCTTAGTTAGTTGACTTGTATGAAGTGTCACAGATATTTTGGAGCTCAGAACCTACACATTTACACACATTTATTTGGTGTCTTATTTCATTTCACCACATGAAATTAAATAAGACAATGAGACAGTCTTCTTTACAACTTGTTGTTTTTGTGACCTAAACTGTGCTGTAATTGTGCAGCAATTTCTTCATGGCCCGCTACCTGGAGGAGAAGGACATCCAGAACAAAAAGGAGGAGGAGAGTTGTTTATCCAGCAAGTCTGAGGCAGTGCTTCCTTCTCCACCATCTGCAAAGACTAAAGACAAGAAGAGTGTTGATAAAGGTAGGATAGTGAATAGTCATGCAATAGTGCTTAATGTTTGGTATCAATCCCACAGTCCAGTCCTAAAATCAGACAGATACTGAACAAACGTGTGTTTTTCTGTCCAATGGAGAAAACGAAGTACATAGATTCATAGGTTTATCCATGCTGCTTTGCTTTATCACATCAGAAGTCAGTTACATTATAACTCTTGGGTTTCATACGACATGAGCTTTCTGCCATACCAAATACCAACCCCTCATCGCAAAGTCGAGTTTAAGTGAGATTAGTGGCTTTGCAGAGATCAGAAATGGTTTAAATGTATATTTTCACTGTTCTTAAGTATTTTTCAGTAGAGCCCAGCATCTCTATGCTGGAGATTTGAGCTCAAATTATGTTTCAGTTTCAACGATGTTTGAAAAATCTCTGTCAGTTTTTTAATGTAATTGAGCTGTACCTAAGCATATAAACTGACAATAGACTGAACAAGCATCTAACCTCAAGTACAAATTGTTTGCTATTATTGCACAGACCTTGGCCTCATAGAGCCACTGCATACTGGGTGTGGATGACCATGGAAAAAATACGGAGTGGAACAAGAATTAAAAATTAAAGGAACACTTTGAAAACACATCAGATCTCAACAGGAAAATAAATCACGCTGGATATCTTTCCTGATATGGACTGGGTAATGTGTTAAGAACGAAAGGATGCCACATCAGGCCAAAATGTCTTTGTAGCAGCTCATAATGGTAATAAGTAGTTTGTATGGCCTCCGCATGCTTGTATGCATGCCTGACAATGTCAGGGCATGCTCCTAATGAGACGACGGATGGTGTCCTGGGGGATCTCCCAGATCTGGACCAGGGCATTACTCAGCTCCTGGACAGTCTGAAGTGAAACCTGGCGGCATCGGATGGACCAAAACATAATGACCAAGAGGTGTTCTATTGGATTTAGGTCAGTCGAGCATAGGGGCCAGTCAATGGTATCAATTCCTTCATCCTCCAGGAACTGCCTGCATACTCTCACCATATGAGGCTGGGCATTGTCGTGCACCAGGAGGAACCCAGGACCCACTGTACCAGTGTAGGGTCTGACAATGGGTCCAAAGATTTCATTCTGATACCTAATAGCAGTCAGGGTGCCGTTGTCTAACCTGTAGAGGTCTGTGCATCCTTCCAAGGATATGCCTCTCCAGACCATCACTGACCCACCACCAAACCGGTCATGCTGAATGATGTTGCAGGCAGCATAACATTCTCCACAGCATCTCCAGACCCGTTCACGTCCTGCTCTCATCTGTGAAATCACAGCGCCCAGTGGCAGAACTGCCAATTTTGGTGATCTGTGGCAAATGCCAGTCGAGCTCCATGGTTCCGTGAGCAGTGAGCACAGGGTCCAGTACAGGACATTGGGCCCTCAGGCCACCCTCATGAAGTCTGTTTTCTGATTGTTTGGTTAGAGACATTCACACTAGTGGCATCCTGCAGGTCTTTTGTAGGGCTCTGGCAGTGCTCATCCTGTTCCTCCTTGCACAAAGAAGCAGATACTGGTCCTGCTGGTGGGTTAAAGAACTTCTACGGCCCTGTCCAGCTCTCCTAGTGTAGCTGCCTGTCTCCTGGAATCTCCTCCATTCTCTTGAGACTGTGCTGGGAGACACAGCAAACCTTCTGGCAATGGCACATAGTGATGTCCCACCCTGGAGGAGTTAGACTACCTGTGCAACCTCTATAGGGTCCAGGTACTGCACCATGCGACCTGTAGTGATACTGACCCTAGCCAAATGCAAAACTAATGAGAAATTGGTCAGAAAAGATGAGCAGGGAAAAAATGTCAGCAGCCTCCACCTGTAAAGCCATTTCTGTTTTGGGGGTTGTCTCATTGTTGCCCCTCTAGTGTACCTGTTGTTAATTTCATTAACACCAAAACAGATGAAAATGATTAACAACGTCCCCAGCTACTTACCTGACCGGATCAATATCTCAGAAGTTCAATTGACTTAATCCTATAAAAAGTGTTCCTTTAATTTTTTGGCACAGTGTATAATATAAATTTACCGTGTGCCTGAATGGTCGTCTGTCTATGGCTCAGCCCTGTGACCAGTCTCTGAACCCATCAGCTATCACCTGGGCCCAATATTTCAAAAGTGATCGAACAGGATTATCCTGGTCAGATTGGATTAAATCTAGATCTGATCTGAAAACTGGGTATTTAAACACAGATCCTGATCCTGAAGATCAGGATTCTGCTCTGGTAATCCTATCCTCCCTTGAATCCAGATAAAAGGATGGATGTGGGTATTTCAAAAGTTATGGCAGATATCTTGATCAACTTGATACCAAGATTTCAGGATCATTTTGATCCCACCTCAGAGGTGGATTTCACTTGACAAAGTCTCAGTTCCACTTCTCCTAGATATTGTTACTCAAGCTGCACACTGAAGCACTTTCATTTTTCATACTTCTGATTAAATGAAGACAAATTTGGCTTCAGTCAGAAGCTTAAAAATGCACTTTTAAAATGTTTGGAAATAGCTTGAATGTGATTGTGAAACATGCATCAATGTATTTCAGTGTTTGTGTACAAACTGATTATTTTACTTCATCAAATCAGATGCTATTTTGCTATAAATTACCATAATTATGTTCAGTGAGAGCCTTCTATATAAGGGAGAAATTAGATTAAATGTTTTTAATTGTGTCACTAACCAAGCTATATACCATGAAAGTAATGCAATTACAATTTCAAGCTGTTTCAAGCACTTTATTCAAAATCCAATAACTTGAAAACCTTAAATGTATTGAATGCATTTCCAGCACTCATACGGACCCGGTTGTCCTTAATAGCTGAGCGGTCCATGGCTGTGAGTGGACTCTGAAAGCAGAAGACAGAGAAGGTGTATGAGTATATCTGTGTTTATGTACACAAAAACATGACATCATCACCAGCATTCTGACACTTGTATACTTAATACTCGTACCGTGTAACAGTACTGCAGCAGCCTGGTCTGTACACATGGAGCCTATGACGTAACGCTAATACAGTCTGAACAGGTTGGTGTTAGTTTAAAGAGTTAAGGTATGATGTATGTCCAATTAGTTCCCTTTAAGTTAAAACATAGACCGCAAAATTCATCAACAAAGCCAGCTACCTCGATAGCCCGCTAGCTGCTTAACATACAAGTCAATGGAGCCGAGTTAGCTACCAGTAACACGGCTGCGGCTCAATTAGAGATGTCTTTGGCCTGGTTTTAATTAGGTGACAATTCAAGAAGTTGGCTTGCATGATATGTTGGTTGGCGTTCGTATGGTCTTAAAACCACTACACATTAGATGACGGTAAACGTACACTTTTGACGTGAAGTCGTGCTCCCAGCTGCTCCTTTCCTGAGGTTCCGTCATGTTTAGATCCGGAGGCGGAGACACAGGATTTGGAAATCCATATCCGGCCAGGTCCACCCTGTGTTTTGAAATACTCAGATAAAGACAGCAGAATCACCTTGATCCATGACTGAGAAAAGGAGGATTTCATTATCCGGATTATTCTGACCCAGATTACAAGTTTTAAATTACTGGGCCCTGGTGACAATTTAGCCTCTGGGGGAAATGGCCAAAGTTTCTGGGCTTCTGTTTTTTCTGATCATCTCTATAACTGATGTCTGATAAAGGCAGAGAACTTCAGCACACCAAGAGAGTTCATGAAAAGCTCAATTGTCATTAATTGATCGATTGATCAATTGATACTAGTCCGAACAACTCTGGAACAACTCTGGTGCAAAATCTTGGCCCTTCACCTGCAGCTATCTGGCAGTCAGTCACAAAATAGTCTCTACAAAGTCTGTCAAGGATGTACACTCTCACTCAGTGTCAGCTAGGATCAGCTCCAGCCCCCATACAACCCTCTTAAGGGTAAGTTGGTATAGTTAATGGATGGATGGATTTATACTTCATATATACTTATACTGCATCTGTTCCTATACTTTCTTCTGCTCCAGTGACATGTGTTTCCCTGCATGCGATCAAGTCCTATCTTATTCTAATTTTAATCTTTTGCTGATTTTAAGTTGCTTTATAAAAGGGCATCATCTGAAAGCCCAAAATGTGTATCCAAACTCCTCTAGCCTCCTAAACGTCTGTGTCATAGTTTGTAAAGCTTTTTGTTGCTTACATCACAGGCAGAAAGAGCAACACTGCAGAGAAGTCATTACCCCCAGCAGAGCCACCAGAGCCACTTCTGCGCGGCAGCTTGGCCATTGGCTCAGTGTCTCTGGCGGTGGCCAAAACTGGAGCACAAATACAGGATGTCCCACTCTACAAATACATTGCAGCTCTCAAGAACAAAGAGGTTAGACCACACAGGCATACACACATATATTCAAACATAAATGAGGGAGCAACTTGTAATGATGTCTTGAAAAATTTAATTCAGGCTCCAACACAGTTTCACATCCCTGTCTCCTTGGTAACTTTGCTGAGCTGTGGGAAGAATTCTCCTGGAAACTTAAGTTTACTGGAAGAAATCATCCTGATCCCCAAAACAGGACAACGAATCAGACAAGTACTCACTACCCTTCAGTCACACCTCTGGTTGTTACATGTTCTGTCTGTCTTCAGTCCACTTCTTCTCACAGTTGGCTGTTGGTACAGACCTGTTCACTGTATATAGTGTTCATTGTGCAAGTACCTTTGCTTCCTTTGTCATTGCTACGATGTGGTATATTATTGGTATAGTACCTCAGTTCTTCTATATTATACTTCATTATAGCCTTTATTAAACACACTGAACTGTGAACTTCTTCAACAGATCATCACAATGACCCTTGAATTACAGAAGGAGATGATGAGAATAATAAACACTTCAACAAAAACTGGGGTGAGGGATGCAGCTATTTATTCATTGTGAGAATTGGAATTGAGTTCGCACAGGCTTCATGAGAGCACAGAATGTAAAAGTTGGAGGCAGGATTCGAGGCTTTTTCCCAAAACATACTGTACATACAAAAAAAGGTGATTTTGATTTGATTTTCATGCCTTCATCTTCAAATGAACTCAGGTGTGCAGACTTGGAGATATGTTGAAATGTTTATTAAAGCATTCAGTACATCTCCTCTTTAACTTTAAATGCATTCAGTATTTGTATACACAGTATACTTGTCTTCTAAAAATCTTGCAGTGACAACAGTCTTATTCAGACCTATATGAATATATACATTGCTGTAGCTTCAGCTTCTCTGCTTTTTTAACAGAATTATGCAAAGAGGAGGGATGTAAAGAATACTGTAGGATAATGTGTTTATTATAGTTGCATGTGTACAAGTACAGTACATAGATGTGTCTTTGCTCCAAGGCCACCCAAGCAATTCTGTGTAACAGCGGAGCGCCATCTGTGAGCTATGAGCGACCCGAGCAGCCTCTGGATCTGATCACAGAAGTCTGCACTAACATTGGACTTGCACTTGGAACAGAGATCCATTTAGCACTAAACTGTGCTGCCTCTGAGCTAATGGACTATGTAAGTTGTAGTCACTGGCTTTCTGCGTTCAAGAGGAAGAAAATAGTAATGGCACAGCTGGTAGAGACAACAAGCAGTGAAGTGAATTTATTTTCTTCTCCTCTTCATTTCAGTCTAAAGGAAAGTATGAAGTTGCAACAGGAGTTTTGAAGACTCCTGATGAATTAGTGGATTTGTACCAAACGCTTATCACCAAATACCCAGCAGTGGTTGCCCTAATCGATCCATTCAGGAGAGAGGTAAGTTCAAGATTATCATTATTTCAACAACATGTCCAAGTTCATGTATATAGACAGTATTGTTTTTGTACTGTTTTATACCATAATGATTACTTTGTTCATTCATTTTATGTGTATTTTAATGGCAAAAACAACTGAAACTTCTTAAATATAATAATAATTCTGGCCAGTACTGTAAACCTAGGCTTAAATATTTGAGTGTAATCAAACTCTATACAGTTATTGCAAATTCATTACAAAATTTTTTCTGCTCATGGATTCATTTGATTATCGTCTGACAGAACTTTGAAGAGAAAGCTATGTTTCAGCTGTTCTGTTGTATACTAGCTCACCGCGCCTCCCTTGGGGGGCGCCAGAGGACTTCAGGTGAGGCGCGGCGGGGAAAAAATAAAAATATATCTTACAAAGATAATTGTCTCATCACTGTGCGATGAAAACTCTAGCCCCCAAAGAGTAGCAAAAAAATCCACAAAACGATACAGTATGTCTTATCTTTGCTGTTTTGTGTCAAAAGTTCTATTCCCGTGCAAAAAAACAATGCTAGTGTGTCCTGCTATGTCTCTGCTTTAGTTTGAATCAATAACGAAGGTCCTGGTCGTTTACATAAAGACAAAGGGGCTTTGAAAGTGAAGTGTGACCTGTTGGTGCGATATACTACCTTCACCTTCATCCTGGATCGTCATTGGTGGGTCAAAGGTGAATGTGGGCGGTACTAATCGATTCTCCTGACTCTGATTGGTCGATAGTTGATAGGTGTCAATCATCAAACACTCTGTGTTGTTTTAGCCTTAGCAGCACCACTAGCTGCTACCGTGGCTGCTTCATATTCTTTTAATACCGCTTGTGTCAAACATTGCGTCGTATTAAAACTCAAAGTCTTCTTTCTTCCTCTCGGAATCCTCCTGAACAACTTTTGCAAACAACTGATGTTAATAACTGTTGTTATCTTCTGTCACTATGAAAAACGACCACACTGGTGAAAACATGTTCATTATTAGAGACGGGGCCAGGCTTAGGTCCTGCCAATAAGACGTGATAACTTTTGGCGCTACTCGGCCTGCAAACGTCAGATGAGTGAACATGTGTTTAGAAAATCAGCTCGTTCGTTCGTTCGTTTTCTTCCGCTTATCCGTAGTCGGGTCGCGGGGGCAGCAGCTTAAGCAGGAAAGCCCAGACTTCCCTCTCCCCAGCCACTTTGTCCAGCTCTCCCAGGGGGACCCCAAGGCGTTCCCAGGCCAGCCAAGAGACGTAGTCCCTCCAGCGTGTCCTGGGTCTTCCCCGGGGCCGCCTCCCGGAGAGATGTGCCCGGAACATCTCACCAGGGAGACGTCCAGGAGGCATCCTCACGAGATGCCCGAGCCACCTCAGCTGGTTCCTCTCGATGCGGAGGAGCAGCGGTTCTACTCTGAGCTCCTCGCGGATGGCCGAGCTTCTCACCCTATCTCTAAGGGAGAGCCACCCTGTGAAGGAAGCTCATTTCGGCCGCTTGTATTCGCGATCTTATTCTTTCGGTCACTACCCAAAGCTTGTGACCATAGGTGAGGGTAGGAACGTAGATCGACTGGTAAATCGAGAGCTTCGCCTTTCGGCTCAGCTCCTTCTTCACCACGACGGACCGGTGCAGAGTCCGCATCACTGCAGAAGCCGCACCGATCCGCCGGTCGATCTCCCGTTCCATCCTTCCCTCACTCGTGAACAAGACCCCGAGATACTTGAACTCCTCCACTTGAGGCAGGATCTCATCCCCGACCCGGAGACTGCACTCCACCCTTTTCCGGCTGAGAACCATGGCCTCGGATTTGGAGGTGCTGATTCTCATCCCAGCCGCTTCGCACTCGGCTGCAAACCGCTCCAGAGAGAGCTGAAGGTCACGATCCGATGAAGCCAACAAGACTAGATCGTCCGCAAAAAGCAGCGACCCAATCCTAAGGCCACCGAATCGCAGCCCCTCGACGCCCTGGCTGCGCCTAGAAATCCTGTCCATAAAAGTTATGAACAGAACCGGTGACAAAGGGCAGCCCTGGCGGAGTCCAACTCCCACGGGAAACAGGTCCGACTTACTGCCGGCAATGCGGACCAAGCTCTGGCACCGAGAGTACAGGGACCGGATAGC
Source organism: Larimichthys crocea (assembly GCF_000972845.2). Lineage (NCBI taxonomy): Eukaryota > Metazoa > Chordata > Actinopteri > Sciaenidae > Larimichthys > Larimichthys crocea. Next base: position 21,464,314 of record NC_040011.1, read on the forward strand.
CCGTATCAATGGGTCCGGAACCCCATACTCCCGGAGCACCCCCCACAGGACCTCCCGAGGGACACGGTCGAACGCCTTCTCCAGGTCCACAAAACACATGTAGACTGGTTGGGTGAACTCCCATGCACCCTCCAGGGCCGCGCTAAGGGTTTAGAGCTGGTCCACAGTTCCACGGCCAGGACGAAAACCACACTGCTCCTCCTGGATCTGAGGTTCGACAATCTTGCGGACCCTCCTCTCCAGGACCCCCGAAAAGACCTTCCCGGGGAGCCTGAGGAGTGTGATCCCCCTATAGTTGGAGCACATCCTCCGGTCCCCCTTTTTGAAGAGGGGAACCACCACCCCGGTCTGCCAGTCCAGAGGCACTGCCCCCGATGTCCACGCGATGTTGTAGAGCCGTGTCAACCAAGACAGCCCCACAACATCCAGAGCCTTGAGGAACTCCGGGCGGACCTCATCCACCCCCCTGGGCCCTGCCACGGAGGAGTTTTTTGACTACCTCAGCGACCTCAGCCCCAGAGATGGGCGAGACCATCACGGGGTCCCCAGACTCTGCCTCCTCAAAGGAAGACGTGCTGGTGGGATTGAGGAGGTCTTCGAAGTATTCCCTCCACCGACCCAAAACGTCCCCAGTGGAGGTCAGCAGCACCCCGTCCCCACTGAACACAGTGTTGACAGTGCACTGCTTCCCCCGCCTGAGCCGCCGGATGGTGGTCCAGAACCTCCTCGAAGCCGTTCGAAAGCCGCTCTCCATGGCCTCACCGAACTCCTCCCACGCCCGAGTTTTTGCCTCCGCAACCGCCGAGGCCGCATTCCGCTTGGCATGTCGATACCCGTCAGCTGCTTCAGGACTCCCACAGGCCAAAAAGGTTCTGTAGGCCTCCTTCTTCAGCTTGACGGCATCCCTCACCGCCGGTGTCCACCAGCGGGTTCGGGGGCCACCGCCACGACAGGCACCGACCACCTTACGGCCACAGCTCCGGTCAGCCGCCTCGACAATGGAGGAACGGAACAAGGTCCACTCGGACTCAATGTCCCCCGCCTCCCCCGGGACATGAGCGAAGCTCTCCCGGAGGTGGGAGTTGAAACTCTTTCTGACAGGAGATTCAGCCAGACGTTCCCAGCAAACCCGCACAGAACGTTTGGGCCTGCCAGGTCTGACCGCCATCCTCCCCCACCATCGGAGCCAACTCACCACCAGGTGGTGATCAGTTGACAGCTCCGCCCCTCTCTTCACCCGAGTGTCCAGAACATGTGGCCGCAAGTCTGACGACACGACCACAAAGTCGATCATCGAACTGCGGCCGAGGGTGTCCTGGTGCCAAGTGCACATATGGGCACCCTTATGCTTGAACATGGTGTTCGTTATGGACAATCCATGGCGAGCACAGAAGTCCAATAACAGAACACCGCTCGGGTTCAGATCAGGGGGGCCGTTCCTCCCAATCACGCCCCTCCAGGTCTCACTGTCGCTGCCCACGTGAGCATTGAAGTCCCCCAGGAGGACGAGGGAGTCCCCAGAGGGGGCGCTCTCCAGCACCCCCTCTAAAGACTCCAAAAAGGGTGGGTATTCTGAACTGCCATTCGGTGCATAAGCACAGACGACAGTCAGGACCCGTCCCCCCACACGAAGGCGAAGGGAGGCTACCCTCTCGTCCACCGGGGTGAACCCCAACGTACAGGCGCCAAGCCGGGGGGAAACGAGCAGTCCCACCCTCGCTCTGCGCCTCATGCCGGGGGCAACTCCAGAGTGGTAGAGTGTCCAGCCCCTCTCAAGGAAACTGGTTCCGGAACCCACGCTGTGCATTGAGGCAAGCCCGACTATATCTAGCCAGTACCTCTCAACCTCGTGCACCAGCTCAGGCTCCTTCCCCGCCAGAGAGGTGACGTTCCACGTCCCCAGAGCCAGCTTCTGCAATCGGGGGTCGGACCGCCAGGGTCCCCACCTCCGACTGCCGCCCATCTCTCTCCGCACCTGTCCCCCCCCTGAGACCCCTCCCATGGGTGGTGGGCCCATGGGAAGGGGGGCCCATGATGCCTTTTCGGGCTGTGCCCGGCCGGGCCCCATGGGTAAGGACCCGACTACCCCCAGGCCTGGCTCCAGGTGGGGGGGCCCTGGTGGCCCGCGTCCAGGCAAGTTAAACTTGGTTCCGTCAGTTGTCATTTCATCAGGGGAAATTGAGCAAATCAGCTGAAAAATTAAATTGTGTGAAGTTGAAAAGTGCTCACTACCCTCAAAAATGTGTTTAAATGGATTTAAATGTTTAAAAACACACAGATGTTAAAATGTGTTGTAAAAAGATGTTAAAAACATACACATTTATTTATTTTTTTAGCACATTCACAAATAAAGATATTTAAAATGTCTTACAAATACGTTTAAAAAAGATGTGAGTGACATTTATTGTTGAAACCTTTTTTCCCAAGCCTTCGTGGAACATTCAAAGCAACATCAATAACAGTAATAATAAAAGTAATAATAATAATTGTGTGTGTGTGTGGCGGGGGGGGGATTGGGGATCTGCTTTTGAGTTCTCTTAGGGGAGGCCCACTATCCCACACTTTAAAATGTTTGACAGCTGAATCTAAGAGTTAACATTCAGGTCTTGTGTTGACAGGCTGACATGTGAAGAGTTTGTTTCAGGACATCCATTACCATGGTGACAGGTGTAACCATCCCTGGTTTCATTGTGACTTATTGAGTGTGCGTTCAAGGCGCACACTATATGTTATCCACCGCGCTTATTGAGTGTGCGTGCAAGGCGCACACTATATGTTATCCACCGCGCTTATTGAGTGTGCGTGCAAGGCGCACACTATATGTTATCCACCGCGCTTATTGAGTGTGCCTGAAGGAGCACACTCTTTATTATCTCTCGGGCTTATTATTATTCCTCTTCCATTTCTTCCATGTTTTTTTCGGTTCGCTTCTCCTCCCAGAGTTTTTGTCGCACATACACAAAACGGGTATCAAAACGACCGGCTCGGCCGGGAATCGATGGCTATGACTTTTCTAAGAGTTTCGGCAAACGGTTTTGCCAAAAATCCAGAAAAACGAAGCCAAAAAATGAATGGGTGTGTATTGCGAGAACTTTCCAGAGCTAGAGTGAGTGATGTCATCGCTAGAGTGGAGAGGGGAGAGAACGATCAGTGAAAAAATAAAACGGATTGCCTATCGTGACTCAAATGCCCCACTACAGACACGATTTCTACATAGAAACGTAGCAAAATTTGTTGTATCACTCACATTCGCCTGCCAAAGCTGTCAGACATATAGTTTTGGCTCCTGACGCCCTAATTGATCGACTACTTCCCCCCAAAGCCTCATATACTCCCATTTTAAAAAAGCAGGAAATTTTCTGAAGGAAAGCAGAAGCAACGTTTCTCTCTCTTGCTCCTACGGGCACATTTCTTCATTTATCGACACAAAATGAATATGTAAAATGATCAGGAAGGTCTCATCGTGCCTCAGGTTAAGCCGGTTGAATGATTGGAATTACGGTTTTGGTCAGAAATCCTTCCTGTTCGAGAGGAGTTCTCAGCGTTTACACGTAGCCGGGTATGTTGAGAAACGAATATTTCCCTCCCTCCGTTTTCCAAAATAACATCGTGCACATAGCATCGTTTTCAAAAAAGTCAACCCGCATAAATACGCCATCGAGCGCCGTCATAACTACGCCAAGCTGTGGGTGGCAGTGTAGGAAGAAGGCGAATCCTCTGCAAGCCAATCAGAATAATGCTTCCATGAGCATCGTCATAGCAACAAGAACATTGGTCGCACTTTTGGCGATCCGCTGCCTAAAACTCCGTTTATCTCAGTTTACACGCAACGCAAAACCGGAGTTTTCCAGATCTCCACTCTAGCCGGAGTTTTTAAAAAGATTCGTTTTCAGAGGCGAATTCACCGTTTGCGTGTAAAAGATAGGTACAAACGAAGGGAAATGTCTCCGTTTTTAAAAATACCCGTGTACGTGTAAACAGGGCCTCAGTCTCTAAGTGACATTCTAACAGGTGCAGTAACTCCTCCACTGATTACAGTTGGTCCTGGTTGCTTAGCAACCTCAGCCTGCGAAGGGAGGGAGGGGGGGGGGGGGCCAGCAGAACCTGAGCGGCGGCCATTTTAGTAGTTCTTGGCACTTAATTTGAACCTGTCTGTGTAAAATGGCAGACAGAGACAGCAGAGCGTTAGCGCAAGCTGTAAAGACATGCTATTTGCAAACATTAGCGACCAATGCTAAAATTTGTGCTAATTAACATTAGCCACTAGGAATTAAATACATGTTAATTACTAACATGCTATGCTACATGCTAATGTTACTGCTAGCGCATCAGCGTTATCATGCTAATGTTAACATGCTAATGTTAACATGCTAATGCTAACTGCTAGCGCATCATTGTTAACATGCTAATGTTAACATGCTAATGTTAACTGTTAGCGCATCAGTGTTAACATGCTAATGCTAACATGCTAATGCCTAACATGCTAATGTTAACTGCTAGCGCATCAGTGTTAACATGCTAATTTTAACATGCTAATGTTAACATGCTAATGTTAACATGCTAATGCTAACTGCTAGCGCATCAGTGTTAACATGTTAATGCTAACATGTTAATGTTAGCATTAGCATGCGATGCCCCCAGTTATGTCGGTTCAATGATTGGAAATACGGTTTTGGTCAGAAATCCTTCCTGTTCGAGAGGAGTTCTCAGCATTTTCTCTCAGTCTCTAAGCGACATTCTAACAGGTGCAGTAACTCCTCCACTGATTACAGTTGGTCTTGGTTGCTTGGCAACCTCAGCCTGTGTGAAGGAGGAGAGGGGGGAGGGGCCAGCAGAACCTGAGTGGCGGCCATTTTAGTAGTTCTTGGCACTTAATTTGAACCTGTCTGTGTAAAATGGCAGACAGAGACAGCAGAGCGTTAGCGCAAGCTGTAAAGACATGCTATTTGCAAACATTAGCGACCAATGCTAAAATTTGTGCTAATTAACATTAGCCACTAGGAATTAAATACATGTTGATTACTAACATGTTAATGCTAACATGCTAATGTTAACTGCTAGCGCATCAGCATTTTCATGCTAATGTTAACATGCTAATGTTAACAAATGCTAATGATAACATGCTAATGCTAATTCCGAATGCTAATTAACATTAGCCACTCGGAATTAAACACATGTTAATGGTAACATGCTAATGCTAACATGCTAATGCTAACTGCTAGCGCATCACTGTTAACATGTTAATGCTAACATAGTAATGCTAACATACTAATGCTAACATGCTAATGTTAACTGCTAGCGCATCAGTGTTAACATGCTAATGCTAACATGCTAATGCGGCAGATGGCCACCCACCATGATCCGGGTTCTGCTCAAGGTTTCTGCCACAGGCAGTTTTTCCTTGCCACCGTTGCCAAGTGCTTGGTCATGCTGGGAATTGTAATAGAGATTTTTCAAACTGTCATCACAGAACTTCATGATTACAACACTATATTAAACACTTTGTTAATATCTTATAATGTTTCCTGGTCATTTCACACTTTATTACAAAATTCTATCTTTTCATAGAAATTTCCACAGTTGCATCGGGCATTTCAGCAGAGGGCATCAACACTGCAGGAAATACTTATCCCCTTTCACAACATTTCTAAGCATCACTTAATTTTTAGCAGCCTATTTCTTCTCTCATATGAACACCTGTTGAAAGCTTGATCTGTCACATACCTAAGCAATGGTAGAAGTAATATTCTGTAAACTACTCAACAGTGTCAATGATGTATGGGGGAGAGTCACGGGCCAGAGTCACGCACACTCAAAATTTCTTTAGAAATGTTCTAGTTCATTATCACATCTAACTGCATACAATATACCCCATGACTCTTAATTAATTAGTTAATTAATAACATAATTACAAGTCGAACTGAGTCTGTACTCTTGTATATGAGGTTCACTATGCCACACACGTGTTTATATGAATATGTATGATCATTTTGTGTGTGTGTGTGCTCTGTAAGGACAAAGAGCAGTGGGAGAAGCTGAGCAATGCGATTGGACATTCATGTTTGCTGCTCTCTGACATCACCTACAAGTCAAAGGTCCCACCCCTTCCGGGAGTCAGAGGTCACATCCTAAAACACACCTGTGAGACAACAGTCAGTGATTTGATCCACCTGGCATCAGAGCACCAAGGTACCAGGTCTACTGAGGAGGGGTGGAGTAAAACACACTGGGAGTGAGTTGTTAGTGTGTGTGGTGATATACCATTCAACTTCCACAGGATGAATACAATATAAAAGTTTTCTGACTGCTAGGTCAGTAAGTATAGGAAGCATATTTGCAATTTCAAACTTTCAGTTGGACTCCGACCATCATCAGGAGCAGGTAGACATGTCAGCTGGGGCCTGTACTACAGAGCCAGTTCATCATAGCAAGGATATCTTTTCTTTACCTGGCTTCACTAACCCTGACAACTACAATCTTGCTAAGCGGCATCTAAAGACCAATCAAAACATGGGCAGCAACAGATCCCTCAAACAGGAAACAAAGCTAAATGAAAAAGACAGGAGGAGAACACAACATGCTCCAAAGCTACCAACACTCCTCTAATGCTATAAGCAATCAGTCTGCACAGTATGGCTAACTCAGCATGGCTAACTAGCTAACAGCGGCTATAATTCAGAGCAGTTAACTGTCCATCAGAAAAAACTCAGTCGATGTGCAGCAGCCAGAGTGAAAACCAGAATATGATCCAGTCTCACCAAAGTCAGTCAAATAGTTGGTGGTGTGTGACTTAGTGCTGCAAAGCCCAAAGTTACATAGTGTGAGAACAGACGTACGAATGCCAGAGACACCATTCACCTGATCACAAGTCAGTGTAGCATCAACAGGATTTTAAACAGTTAGTTACTGTTACTGGGGGCGAGGTAGAGTGGGTCGTCCACTAACCCCAAGGTTGGTGGTTCAATCCCCGCTGGCGCTGCTCAAAAAAGATGCCACTGTGAATTGATGCCCACCGTTCCAGTGAATCTGGCATCTGTCAATTTGAGTGTGTGACCCTGTGCATTTGTGTGTTCCAACAGGTGCCATCCTGGATGGGTTAAATGCAGAGGAGTAATTTCACGTTTAATGTGATCAATAAAGTTTCTAAAATTAAAAAAGCCCCTTTAATAGACAAGGCATATGAAGTGGCATATAAAGCCTTGCAGCAGTTCAATCAAGTTTCCCATACTGTACACTTCCATTCATATATTCAGTGTATAACCAACCAGCCAACCAATCAGTCCAAACAAACACATTAGTACTCAATCATTCTGCATAGATAACTGCTCAGCACAGCACCTTTTCTGCTTCAACCACTGCTTTCTGGTTTTTCAATCCCTGTACCTCCACAACCTCCTCCTGCATTCACAATAAACTAAGTTTGATACACGCTGTGTCAGGTCATGAGCTCAGACAGTTCTGGGTTCTGTAGATTGTAGACACTTAAATGCGAGTGTGTCAAATGGAGTGTCCTAACTGAGCCACAGTTAGTTGACCTGAAGTTCTGTATAATGCTTCCAGCTGAAGGGGAAAGCCTTCAGATATTTTAGATGCACTAGTGAATGATATACATTTACAAGAAACACTCTGTAATCTTACCCACTGCAAAAATCTCTACAACTGTAACAAAGTGTTGAGTGTGGTGGAGGGAGCAGTATTGGCATGGTGAAGCAGTAAAAAGTGTCATTTTATGATGGCAGTGCTATATTTTGACTGTCAGTCAGCTGGTAGCTAAACAGCTGATGGTGACACATGGAAGAAACAGCTGATGCATGCTGTGACTTCAACGCTATACATCCATACGTCACCTCCTTTTCTCTGTTAATATTACCTCTGTGGTGGACTGCTAATTCTGTGTGTGTGTGTGTGTGTGTGTGTGTGTGTGTGTGTGTGTGTCGGTGTGTGTGTGTTGTCCTATTGACCTGTCAGGTTCAGTAATACTGGGAACAACCTGCAGTGAGCCCTGCAGTGAAGACTCTCTATCAGACATAGTAAGTCTTATTCCCTTTCTATTTTGTGTTTTTCTGATCAGAGAACAGTTCTGCTCTGATCTCTTCACTATATTCTGTCAGCAGCAGCAATCTGCAGTAATTATGAGTTTGTCCTGCAGGTCCACAAGCAAGTGTGTACATAGCAAAGAGCTACATATTACAAGAGTAGAGTTAATTACAGTCTCATAGAGTCAAGTCCATTATATTTTACTCTATCTTTACTCTTACTCTGAACTTTGATACTCGCTTTACACTTGAAGTGTTTGTGTCAGCCTGCCCCCATTGTGCACACACACTGGTACGCAGAAGGAGATTTACCAGTATGCCATGAGATACTGTGTTACAGACAAAGTTTTAAAAGATTGTTCCAAATTACTACAGATGTTGTTTGTTCACAGTTATGAGTGTAAGTGTTATGAGACAGCCAAGTGTTATGCTATGAGACACTTTCCTGTGCTATTACTCTTTGTAAAGCAACGTCAAAGTTTTTGTATTGCAAATGTCAAAATAAATGTTAAAGTAACACCAAACATAACCACCTTTATTTTAGCAGCCCTTATTATCGTCATTATTATTATTATTTTAATGTTATGGGTCTAACACTTGTGTAGTTAACACGTTATCCTCTGAGAGAGTTTATGTCCAGCACTACATAGAAGTGTTAAGAAAAAGTATCACCGGTTGGTGTTAATAAGTGTTCAATTTTAACTCTAAAAAGAGTGAAAAATTACACCAAATTAGTACTAAGGTACCAACACTGCAAGAAGATTTAAATTAACACTTGTGGTGTGGAGCCATAGAGACACTTTAAAAGTGTTAAAATCAACTCTGACAGTGTTCATTTATGTATGCTAATTTTACTGTGTACTAATACTGAAAGATAAAATTGTTGAATGCTCAGCATTCATAAGATGTATTTTTAAGCCAAAATACTGAAATGTCACTGGTCCCAGTCCTCACTGTGAATATTTGATGCTTTTCTTTCTTCTGTTATTGTAAACTGGATATCAAAAATCAAATAGAAATCAAATTCAGATCTTATTTGTACAGCCCAAATTCACAAAGTACATTTGCCTCTGAGAGCTTTACAATCTGTACAGGGAGTGACACCCTCTGTCCTTAGACCCTCGGTTCCAGTGAGGAAAAACCATGATAGGATATGGAGCATATTCCATCAACAAGTAATATGAATGTCTCTGGGAAATTGTGATGAGCAATTTTAATTTTTATCTGACTGGTTATAGAGATACATTATCAATGAACATGATCATTAGATCATTAGATAAGACCTAACACCTAACCTAAAACATCATGAGACACATGTTCCTGTCACATCCTCCACCTGTAGGTCAGCATTCTCCACTTATTCTTCACAACTGCCTACATTTTTATCATGTTACTGAATCAGTACGGCCCCAGAGAGGGTCCTGCTTTCTGTCTCCCTCCCCTTGGTGATATCAAAGAGCCTTCCTGGTAACCAGGTTTCTGTCTCACCCCTCCCTCAGGCTGTGGGTCTGGGCCTGGACTATGTCAAACTGGGAGGTCTGAGCGGTGCTGAGAGGATGACTAAATACAACCGGCTAATTTCTATAGAAGAAGAACTGGCCGAACAGGGAATCCTGGGTAGGCTTTTTTTATACTCGTCCCTTGTCTTTTTTCTCTCTCTCGACGGACAATTGAGTAAAAGGGTCCAGACAAAGAGTCTCTCTTCGCTCTCTCTCTGTTGAATGTGAAAGGAAACTGTGTGTAGAATCATACAAATGTGTATTTGTGTGTGTTAGTGGAAGAATGAAGACTCCTCCCTTGGATCTGTTAATTGGCTGCATAATTACACACAGGGACAAATACTTTCCCATTCATGATAATTCCAAAAAGCAGGCAGGGACACTAAGGGGCTAAGGATAGACGAGTATATGTTTAAATGTCATTGATTCCTATCATAGAAACTTTATTGAACATTTATTATCATTTCATGTTTGTGTTGATGTGGGATGCTGAAAGGCTCTGTGTGCTTTCAGTGATTTCAGTCCAGTTATTTGAGGCATCTGTGGACCAGCTTTTGTCTGTTCTCTTTATTTTATTATTTTGTCTTATCCACAGTCTCCAAGGAGAAGCAGCCGCCTCCACTGTTTACTGAAAAACCACAGGAGCAGTCCACCACTGTAGAGAGTCCTCTGTCTGACACGGCTGCCTCACAGCTCGCTGCTTCTGCCTCCACCAAGAAAATATGACAAGTCTTTAAATGTGTGTCAGTGCTCCCACATTAGATTTAACTTTCAGAATTCACTTCTGCTGTTCTCACTTACTCACAGGTCAGGATTTTACCTGCTGAGCTGATTCCAAACCAGCTGCATTAAACTGATGTTACCATTGTATTTTTGATCTAGACTGTGGTAAAATGTTAATAAAAACGATGAAGAGAGAGGCCGAGTGGGTAAACATGACCTTCAGTTAAACTGTTTCTAAAACCTTCTAAATACTCCAAAATGCCCATATGCACAGCACTGCAGACACCACAGCTGATAGCTGAATACTTCTGTTTGAGGTTATCAATAGTGGATATGTGTGAAGCCAGATGTGGCCCATGTCCCACTGGGCCATTTCAGTACATCATATGCACACAAAGGGCACAGAGACAGTACCTGTTGTTCAAAATGAGGACATCAAACGGTTTTATACCATGAAGCCTAAAACAATGGTTCTGTTCTGTAACAGACCAGCATAGACCAGAGCAGAGTGAAAACTAAGGGGGGAGCTCAGTAAAATCAGTCTGACAAAAACCTGAATCCAGAGAGTCCAAGAAAAAACAGAGACCTCAACAGACAGAAAGTAAAGCAAGAACAGGAGGAGTTCAGCTCATTACAATACATTAACAGTATTCAAATGAAACATTTTGACTTGAGGTGGAAACTTTATTTTACTGATCTGCTACTACCCCTCCAGGACTGCACATTATAGTCACAGCCACTGACCACACACTGTCCAGCCTCATGCTGCAGGATGTGTCCACCTTATCTTGTTAACATTTAATTTACTTACTTAGTACTGACATGTGGGACAACATCAAAAAGTCTGAACCAGCATCCAGATCAGTAATTCCCAACATTTTCCACTCACCAGCCCTAAAAAGTGTTTACTCCGGACCTTCTCACAGTTTAATATCAACAGAAGAAAAAGAATCAACAATGAGTGAAAAGTGAAGTGAAATTACTTTAATATTTTCTGCTCTGACAGGCAGGTTCCCCTATCACACTCATTCATACTGACTTTAATATGACCACTATGAAACAGCAATTCATTGTGTTCGTTTGCCCATCACAGCTTTGTGCTTTAAGAGAAATGGATAATAAAAGCCTCTAAGAAGCTGTGGGCGGATACACACACACACACACACACACACACACACACACACACACACAGGGCCAACAAAGCCTGCCTCCTGTCTGTTGGGGATGTGTGAGGTAAAGGCCCCTTCATAACTGGTCAGCACTCTCACTGACCTCTCTCATGGCTCTTCAGTTCCTGGAGGAAATGATTCTGTTGGTGTGTAAAGCCAGGAGAGCATCCGCTCACCCTGCAGCACAGAGAAAAGACTGCTTGTGTACAGTGGGAAATGAAGGAGCTTCACAAGTGCCTTGTACACCAGCCACATACAGCTGCATCAATGGGCCTGTCAAGTGAATTATCCCTTATTCACAGCTCTTTTCCATGACACGGCCCTGCTGATGCCACAATAGTCCCATTGAACTTTTTAGGGTGAAGGAAAATTTAGATTGAAGGTGTTGATGGAGGGTCCAGACAACACAAAACTCAGCAGTATACAGCTGTCTTTTCTCTTTTCTTTCAGTTTCACTTAGATTATTGCTCCATAATACAATCGCTAAATTCCATGTGTACTTCAAGCAAATAAATGGCAACCAATGAAATCTCCAACTTATAATTCTTCCGTTTTTCATTCTGTTAGGTTTGCCCGTTTGCTGGCAGCTTATGCTTAGTGTTGCTGTAAATGTCAGGGAGTGAAGACAACCTCTAATCAATGAAAAGCGCAGAAACAAACTGAGGCTGGACACATGGCAGCGTCTCAACTGAGGCTCCCTGGCAGGCAATTACTGTGTTTGGGAAAATAAATGAAATGACTAACAAAATAGGTCAAATTAAGTGTTTTCCAGACACACTAAAAGGACCTCCCTAATTGCTGGTCCCTGAAGAGACAAAAATACAAAAACAACAAAACATTATATTGTATTGGTCGATGACGAGGGGAAAGACGAAAGAGCTTAGAATGGGCTGGGAAGGACAACAGGCAGTGGGGAGAAAAGGACACAGCATGGTTTGTGTAATTACATGTTTTGCCTCGATCAGCAGTGTGTGTACCGTCTGTCAATCAACATAGGCGAGTCCAGCGGCTGGAGCAGATGGCGGAGGAAGTCATTGACTTTGTTTCTGCTGAGAGAGGGAAGACGGAGACAACAGATTCAAAGGACACTCCTCTGAAAGACTATATTGTATGTTGGTATACTATTGAGTTGTACCAGGGCAGCATCAACTAGAATGGATCTTATTAGATATGGAGAACATGAGGCAGAGACATAAATCAATACAAAGGCCTTCTCTTCTTTTTTTCACTCCTGCTCTCAAGCAGTTCAACCGCTCACTTATCCTCCAAGATGTTGACCAAGATAAGTCATTCATCCTCTTTGACCTTTTGTCATGAGAAAATGGAGGAAAAGCCAAATATTCTCTAAGCACATCTTTCAGTTCATCAAATCTCCTCACAGACCTTTTCCTGTTTCTACAAGCTCCACTGTTGTGACTAAATAAAATTAGAGTGCAACTTTCTGTGCCACATTTGGTTCAGTGGAGTGAGGAATGAATGAACGTGTGGACGGTGGAGTGGAGTCTTTGAAGGCTGCTGCTGAATCTGCTCTGAGAAGAGACTTTAGAGCCACAATGACATTTCCTCCACTCTGTTAGGGGGGATTGGGAGCTGGAAATTGCACCTTAGTGCTAAACGAAGCCTAAGCTTTAATTAACGGCAGCACACAATAGGTGATGGACATCACCCACAGTTCACAGCTCTCATGTTTCATCCCTCACTCAAGGAAGTGTCTGGGCAGGTGTCGAGGGAAAACAAAACAACACACGAGCAGCCCACCATTGTGGTTAAATCACCAGTGCAGTCATTGTGATTTTCAAAGGGCACAGGCTGATCCTCTGCTCCATACCTGACTAACACCCTCCTCTGACTGAGGATAAAAGGAAAATCCACCTAAGACACTTTAACACTGTTACTAAACAACCAGGGCTGAAGTGTTTGGCATTTCTGGACACATTGAAAACACTGTTTCATTTACTCAGAATTAAACACAAAAACAGTTTCTTCCACAAATCTCACACATGGGGAGATTCGCCCGCCAATAGTAGCCTCAGTAGACCAGAATGCAGTTCAGCTCTATTAAATATGTTTGCTACATTTTAAGCAAACTCATTTTAACAAACTCAAATACAATAAATCACAAACCAGAGTTTATTAGACATGTCTTTAATCTGGAGATACTGACAATGGAGTTTCCATTTCATTCACAGAGAAGTTACAACTGGAGCAGAGCTAAGACGTTGGACTGAAACTGGACATCGGGGCAGCTGAAGCTCAGTCTGTAAGGGTTTGGCTTGGGAACCAGAGAGTGTCCAGTTCAAGTCCAGTATGGAACGAAATATGAACTGTGGACTGGTAGCTGGAGAGGGGCCAGTTCACCTCATGGGCATTGCTGAGGTGCCCTTAAGCAGGTACCAAACTGCTCCCAGGGTGCCGCTCTGTGTGGCTTCCCATTTGCATGTCAATGAGCCCTTTGTGTGTGTGTGGTTGTATTTGGGGTTGAAAAAAACTGATTGAAAAAAGAATTTCCCCTCGACGGATCGATAAAGTATCTAATCTATTCTAAATCCAACCATGTCTCCTAGAAATTATGGCTGCATGCTGTTAACTTTGCCAAATGCATTCTGAGGGGAATGTGACTGCTGCCTGGATTTTGTGTCCACTGGTCACAACAGGGCTCGACTCCGTTTTCTGAGCTCTGCAAAAGCAAATTAAATCTCTGTGGTTACAGCCAGGTCAAGTATAAGACACGAGACTATGAGAGTAGTATCTTCAGTATTTAACCAAGACCACCATATTTCCTGATTCTTAACCAAGAGTTTTGAGCTGCCTGCCTAAACTGAACCATTAAAACATGAAGTGGATACGGGAGGAAAGCAAATTAAATATATTCAACATTTTACCGACTTGACAGATACATGTCAATAAAAATGTTCCTTTATTATGTTGATCAAATTGTAATATGGGCTGTGTTCTGTTTCAAATCTAGTATATAAAAATCAATTCTTGGAGACAATTGTTCCATCAGGACCGGAGCCAGCAACAATATGAGGTTTAATAGAGACTAGTTTTAACCAAGCTTTTAGCAAACGATGACTTCACATCTCACATGTTAGGTCCTGAAGCCAACCAACATCACATACTGACATGGCAAAGTTTACAGTAACATTTTAGTGTTACACCCTGATCGTTGAGATGGTGGATGAAATCAATGTTGCTGTCAAACTTTCCAGAGTTGTAAAATCTTTCCTCACTGTTACAAAGCTGTCTTTAGTGTTTCTGTGCCCAAAATTCTGAAAACTAATGAGTCTATTTTAAAATTGGCCTTCATGAATCAAAGTGCAGTCTGTGCAGTGTGTGTGTGTGTGCTTTAAAGCAGGTCTGTTCTTGGTCTAAATTCCAGCTGAAAAGCATCTAACAGTGTATGTCCTTTCTTGATTTGTCCTTTCTAAAGCAGAGCAGATCACTCACACTGCAGCATGGATGCAGACAGAAGGCCGGCCTACATAAAATGGTGGAGGGGGTAGAGTGAGGGGAACAGCGGAAACAAAGTCTGCAGTAATTCCTTAATGGGAGACTTAGTTTCATGTTAACAGCGGCCTGGAGTGAACAGTTCAGAGACTCCCACAATGCAAATGGCAAACTGGACTTTTTCTTCAGTGTTCAGTGTTCCTGTGTGAGAGATTGAAATGAAATAGCCTCAAAGAAAATCACTGACACAAGCTAAAGCAGTGATTCTCAAAGAAATGGTCTGTGGAAAGTTCTCAGATTCATTGTCATGATATATACAAAAATATTTATTTATTTATCTTTTTTTTTTTTTTTTTTTTACAAAAGGCTTCATAGTTCAACAAATAATAATAATATTTTAATGGTGGTTTTATTAAACTTGACAGGCGTTTAAAATGATCTCACATGTCTGCAGAGTTGAGCCAATAAGAACAAATGTTTTATTGAGCCTGTGTGTGTGGGTGTGTGTAAAATTATTATTAATTATTCCCTCTCTTTGGTTTTGATATTTGAAATTTTACCTGAAGCTAACCGATGCAATGTCACTTGCATTGTTTTACAGGTATTCTGCTCTAAAATCAAATTCAAATTTTATTTGTATAGCCCAAAGTCACAAAGCACATTTTCCTCTGAGGGCTTTACAATCTGTACAGGGAGTGACACCCTCTGTTCTTAGACCCTCGGTTCCAGTGAGGAAAAACTTGCCCACAAAAAAACTTTAACAGGGAAAAAAGGTGGAAGAAACCTCAGGAAGAGCCACAGAGGAGGGATCCCTCTCCCAGGACGGACAGACGTGCAATAGATGTCACGTGTACAGGACAAATCAACACAAACATATTGTACAATTACAATGACTGATAAAATAACAATGAATTACAATGAATGATAAAATGACAATGAATTACAATGAATGATAAAATGACAATGACTGATAAAATGACAATGAATTACAATGAATGATAAAATGATTACAGTAGCAGTGGAACCTGTGATAGAGATAGAGAGACACAGATGCACAGCAGCAGCAAATCATAAACTAACTATAAACTGTAATGGAGATATGGTAACAATAATGACAGTAGTAATATATAATAGCATGGTGTATACACACAGTGGAATGACAGGCTCTACAATGACTTTGCATTATGTGATTTTCCATTGGCCACATCCAGACTACATGGATGTAAAGTGATGTCAGGGCCGAGCTCAGCCTGGTGGCACCGTTCACACTGCAGGGGACAAGACAGGAGGGAGACCTGCACGGAGAGATCAGCACTCACTGAAACAGCAAGTTAGCATGCTGATGCTGTGACTATGCCAATGAGGCCAATGAAATGTGATGGTGTTACAGTAACTTTAAGCACATATGTGCCAGAAAAACAGACAGAAAGTGACAAAATGTCACACACACACACACACGCACGCATGCACACACTTACACACACGCACACACACACACACACACACACAGCTTTTCCATAAAGAAGAAGAATCCATGATGATTAAATCGAAACACAGATGGATGAGCTCTCTCAGCACTCTCAGTCAAGGAGACAAAAAACTTACTGTTGTGTTGGGGCTCCAGTGCATCCCGCCGTCTCAGCAGGATCCTCTGCAGCTCCTCATCGTGGTTTGTTGACGGAGACACTGCCTTTGGCTGAGGGGTGGTTCTACTGAAATTCTCCTGCAGAGATGAAACAAACACACACAGTGTTCAAGGAACAACAGAGCCGCAGAGTAATGACCACATCGTGCTTTTATTGCTACATGAATGCATAGTTAACACTACCTGTAACAGTAACAGAACATATATGTACAATATATATATACATTTAGTAGTAGTATTATCTTGTATGACTAGTATGTAAATATTGACTTAAACTCTTTAAATGATTCTCTCCTCTAAAATATTGGATACTTTAACAACCTTTGTTGAATGTCCACATTACATTCTGGTGTGAGCACATCCATGTACAGTGTAGAAAAAAAAGCCTATTCTGTGTATAAACACGCTGACAGCACAACAAGTAAAATATGGCTTGTAAGGACACTTGATTGTTTTAAAGTCCCATTACCATGATTCCTTTAAGTTCCTTTAAGGCAGAATTAGAGGGCAGCTTTTCCATCTGCTAAAAGGAAAATAGGAGGGAAAAGATAGGTTTGGTAAATAAATAGCAGTCTGACACATTATACTTATTTTTCCTCATTCAGCACTTAGAGGCTAAACTGCACCTCTTACCACAGGGACGACACACTGAAGGCAAGCACGAGGACATATGCTTTCTAGAAGAAGTAAATGTGTAAACACACAATCATTTTGAGTCACATCAATTTTCCCATCCTCATTACGAATAATTACCTCGTAGAGGTAGGTCCTAATGCTACCTAATTTGTCCGAGTTGTTGTGGTGAAGGAACATACAGACTAAAAGATGTCTTGGCCATATGTCATGTTTTATCAAAACAAGCAGCTCTATATAATCCCACACTGATGGATCAAGGAGCACTGAACAATACACACTCAACAATGTACAAAAAACTCATTTAGGCTCGAAATAGTGGACCTGTGCAGCCCGCAGCAATTTGGTGATTTTAACAAAGATGACAACACATTTTCTGTCACCATCACAGCACAAATTACACACATGCACTTCCTTTAATGACTCTTTTCTGTCTTCAGTGTTTAGTATTCACTGTCACAGACATCGCTACAGTTTGGACTGGACTTGATGCACTTTGCTTTGTGTTTCGATGAACTAATTCTTCTGTTTAGTTTCGTCTCAGCAAACAGTGAATGTTATTCACATCACTGCCTGTGTTTGAGGAGATTTATCAACTAACATAAAGGCCTGTAGTTTCACAGTGGTATGTGTGGGTGGAAAGACCAGCAGTGGCATGTGCCAAACATGAGTTGTCCCTTTATCAGTCATCACAGATATTGATATCATGATCCTCAAAAATCCTTTCTGTTCATCACTAGATCTGTCAGCCTCATATTCACCTCAAGCTGCCGGCAGAAATCTCACTCCATCATTGTCTTAGTATCTCATTTCACTGAGTGGATTATTAAAGCAATTTATGTCATGTGTGCATGAATTCATGAGGCTAAATGTGAAATTAGTTATTGATTTTCCTAAATACATATTCATAAAGGCAGTAGGAGATATATTGCAGAACTGCATGAAAAAATGAAAGCAGTGTGCAGGAGGAAAACTGTTTTAAACAATTTTCAGGCCCTGCGGTGACAGAGATCTATAGAACATTATGCAGTCTAATTTCTAACATCATCGTATATTATTTTATATCATATTTTTATGATATTTCTTCATATTGACATGTCATTTACCTTGTGATTCTAGGTAGTGACACATGTTCGATTGTATCTACTAACATGCAGTGTATGGCTGTTACTTTTTATATTTTAGTATAAGAGTTCAAATATTATTTAAATGTGGTCAAAATGTAACATTAAATCTGTATTCATCTATTTGAATTCAAAGTTCACAATTCACACAGCCCAGCAGAGTGTGCCTTGTACTCCAGCAGGGGGCATCCTAAAATGTACAGGCACTGGGATCTGTTGCATGCATGTTGTTGTGTTTGCTTACACAGAATGGAGAAAACTATCTGTACATGGTAATGAATGGTAACAAGTATTTGAGATTTGACATCAAAACGTGAATGAAGGTAAAGCTGTTTGCTGACTCTGTAAAATGCATTACAGTGCCTTACAGTATATATTAGCTTGTCACCTAATGTGACAACCATGGTGGAGAACAGATATTTATGACACACCCACATCAAGGTCACCAGACCCAGCCATGTGCTCGTGCTGCAGGACCATTGTCCATTACTGACAGTTTACTGCCGTGAATCGAGCGTTTTAAAGCTTTCATGAAGTGGCTGTAAAAGTAAAAATAGCAGGTCACAGATATGTTCACGGTAATACACATTTAAGTTACCTGTCTTCTGGTCCTATTAGGGGACTGTCTGACAGGTCGGAGTTGAACACCCTTTTTGATCCTTTGCATCATTTCCTCTACTGCCTGCTGCTTGATGTCCACTTCTGGAAGTGTCACACACAACACGAGAGAGTGAGAGAAAGATTTTATCATCAAGCTTGTTGCCTTTTTCAACAGACTCGTCATACTTCATGGCTTCATTGATAGTTAATGGGAGTGTTCCTGGGAAACAATGCCAAGGAGTGAAATGAGTTGAATCATTTTGAGAGCTACAAGGCACTGTGTAATTCACAGGCCTCGTTAGCCCTGCCCTACTGAAAACTCTACTCAAACCTTCTCTCTCTCGCTCTCTCTCTACATACATGTCTCATTAATGCATGTTAATGCATTAATGCTAACTAACTAACTACATATATTATTACTGTCATTACTGTTACATATCTCCATTACACTCTCTCTCTCTATCCGCCCCTCTCTCTCTTTAACTCAACCGGTCTACCTATGAGCCATGTTTGGGTCTGCCCGAGGTTTCTGCCTGTTCAAAGGAAGTTTTTCCTCGCCACCGTCACCAAGTGCTTGCTCATGGTGGAACTGTTGGTCTCTGTAAATAACATTATAAAGAGTAAGATCTAGAACAGAACTGAACTGTATAAATAATGGAATTGAAATTGAACTTGAACTTGAAATACAGCTCATTTGGATGTAAAAGCTTAGAAATGACACCCAGGAGCACCCAGGAACAACGAACAATTGTTGGAGAAACTCTAGGTGTTTCCTTTCTAATCATGCCATAAATATTGACTGAGCTGGATTAATGTGAATTCTGTTTTAAGTTGGACTTGGCTCTAGTCATTGAACAGTGCACCTGTAGAGTTCAAAGCCTTTGTAGTGTGTGAGGTTACCAAAATTATTCTGGAATGAATTTGGACTCTCTAAAAACACAAACACTGTTCAGCAATTTTTCATGCAAAAGTTGTATGAGGATAAGAGAGTTTGTCAACTTCACAAAAGATTCATTCTGCAATAATGCAGCCCATTGGCAAAGAAATGTGAATATTTAATTTTCTACCATAGAACATTCAATGGCATACACAATGGGACTATTGTCAGTAAGATGTCTTTAAAATGTCACACAAAAAAACTATTTTGTGTTAAAGTGATAGTAAAATATTTTCCTCCAAAGTGCTCAGAAAGAGACTATTATTCAGGTGTCAGAGTCGAAGATCCTTGGCTGGCACCCATTCAGGCCTGTATATAATTCCAACAAATACCGTGTGCGTAGTGCCCAATTCAGGCCTCATATATTCAAAAACTATTTAACAAAATGAGAACGCAGTATAGCCTGTTCAGTCAACATGAACATTCTACCTGCTCCGAGAAGTCAAGGCTTCCCTTTTGTTTGCACAAATTGAAGAATTTAACATGTTGACCTAATAGGCCAATGATGGAGATCTGAGTTTGAATTTCTCATGAACCACTGGCTACAACATTTGTCCTTCTACGCAAAAGTGACTTTGGTTTGCAAAGGAAAAGTCGAAAAGGATCAAATCTGAAAGGCAGAAATAGAATTCAAGACCAGTTCTCCTCCACTGACATGCATGAGAAACAGCAGCTGAGAGGAGGATAAATTACCAAATGAACATACAGTACATCACACAGAGAAAGAAAAGAGAGGCTGAATGTTTGAATGCTAAGAGTTATATATGGACATCTCATACCTGTCATCACATGAAATACAAAAGATAATTTATTGGAACACAATGAAGTTGCTAATACTTAAAATACATAAACCACAAACTCCACTGTGGCCTGAGACCTTGTTGGTGTTTCTGTGTTTTTTTGTGTTGTTGTAGAAACAGCCAACTACAATTATATACTGTATACCTGCATCACAGTTCACTGTATGTTACAAAAAATAGTGGACACCTGCTGGTCAATCCAAGTGGAAATGAATTCATAAACATATACAGAATATAAAGCACATTTTGAGGATGTTTGGTGTGTACCTGGTGTCTTGGCTGAGTCTTGGACCACCAGTGGGATATCAGTACTGCTGACTTTTCTCTTTTGGATCAATGCCAACAGTGAACTATAAGTGAAGACACAAAAAAAGATCAGCTGGTTGTTATTTAGGCAGCTGCTTTCTTTAGAATCATAATACATACATAAACATGCACATCAGCATGTCATCAGTACAAACTTTTTTCTCACTTTAATATTATAGCAAGAAATACGGAAGTAATAGCAAACAGACAGGATGATTTAATGTGGTGAACTGACCGAACACAGCTGAACTCCTGTGGCCGCACTGCCTGCCTGAGCAGCACATGACCACTGTCTAGAGAATCTGTGTCCCTCTTGTATTGAGTGTGGCATGTGCTTCTCAGCAAAAATAGTGAAAAACATGTGTTGACAGTCATCTCTACATTATACCTTTCACTATGGGTTTATTTATTGGACAAAAACAAATTAATATCCAATAAAAGATTAATCTGACTCTGTTTGTATTGTTTTTTTATGTTCTATAGATATTGTGATAATACCATTTTGTGATATTCTCATAATTTCATATTGTGATATTGTGACTGCCCTAGTGGACACCAAAGGTGTGTGAGTCGCAGTGATTCAGCAAACAGCTGCCACACAAAGGTAGAGGTAGGTGGTGTGGCCCAGGTGTAAGGGTCAACAATTACTTTAAAAAGAGCAATGTCAGAGATTTTCATCTCAGTTTAATGTGCCTTCATTGTTTCCTGCTGCTGCAAAGAAGAATCTAGAAGATTAGAGTTGCTGCAGAAAGCAGAGGCTGGTGGGGAACAAATTAAAGGACAAACCTGAATAAATAAATAACAAAAAAATAATGAATAACAGAATGATTCTGGACACGGTCACTGATCTACACACTGGTGATGTACAAAGTGTACTGTGAGTGATCAAACCTGAGTGGGTTGGAGGCCAGAGGAGCTGAAGGAGGTGGAGGTGGTGGGGGAGGTGGAGGTGGAGGTGCTGGAGTTGGGGGTGGGTTGTTAGCTGCCTGCAGCTTCTTCTGGAGCTCCTCAACTGACCAAAGAAACACATCAAGTTACAGTACACATACACGCAAACACACACAGGCACACATGCGCACACTGTGGCTTGGAGGTGGAGCAGGTTGTCCACTAACCAGATGAAGCTCCAGTGTGTGAATGTGTGTGAATGGTTAGCTCCTCAAACTGATGCGCAGTTGGCACCTTGCATGGTAGCCAATGCCATCAGTGTATGAATGTGTGTGAATGGGTGAATGAGATATGTAGTGTAGAGCGCTTTGAGTGGTCGGGAGACTAGAAAGGAGATATATAAGTACAGTTCATTTACCATTACACAGACACACACACAGAAGAATAGTGGTGTTCCACACGGACAAAGGATATAGGTCATACTTTGGTCATGGTCACACTTAAAATCATGTTGGGCCTGTCAGGATTGTTGTAGCCTACACATACAGTGCTTCCTTTACAGTGTTGATTGTGAACTTTCCTCTCTACAGCACAGTGTGTCCTGTCTCAAATATGTCTTCACCTGTGAACCGAAGATCCTTGACCTCCACTTGAGTCTTGGAGCATTTGTCACTGTACTCCCTCCTCTCCTCCTCCACAAGCTCCAGTTTACGCCTCAATGCTGTCAGTGCCCTCTGAGTCTCACAGCTCCTCAGCCTGTCCTCCATCTGCTTCATCTGAGAATGTTTGAACCACAACATACACTCACTGTTACAGCATGCTGTATGGCTGTTTATGGTTGGACAGTACTGAGCATCAACTAGCTTATTGCCTACACAGCCACTCAGCACAACAACATACAAGGACCTACTTGAGGTCTATTCTGTTGTTTCATATATACAGTACACATCAGAATCAAATATATTTTAAAAGATCATAAAACATGTAACACAATGTAAAATATTTATTAGTTATCGTATTTGACTTTCACTTTTCACCGAAAAGGACAAAATGTAAAAAATGTTGACACAGAAACAAGGATGAAGGAATGCTTCCATTCTACTCTAGCTTTGCAGTGTTGTGTTGGCTGTGGCAGCAGCAGCTCCTGTGGTGATGATTTCTGATAAGTACTTTGGGTCCGTGCCAGTTGACATTCAGTCGTCCACCCCCCCATTCCCAGTTCCTTAACCAGTGTTGTTCCCTCAAATGAAGGGTATGGCTCACCTCCACCCCAGCACCATGAGAGATCAGTGATCCCACTCAGCTATAATTGTTTGCCATGAGTGCCAGAGGAGGTGGGAGGGAGCCGGTGGCTACACTGCAGGTTTAAATTATTATTCTGGCAGGTCATGGTCCCTAAGTTTGAGTGTCATGACGTGATAATTCACTGGGCATTTCACTCCAATGTAATTAACCAGATAAATAATTGTTGTTATAATGCATATAAATTAGAGGCAGTGCAGGTGTAAAGCAGAGAGATGGGTTACATATGTTTGAACTATTTTTGTTTCTAATGAGTGAAGCATGAAGGAACAACAGAAGTTATAGTTAC
The DNA here is from genome assembly GCF_000972845.2 of Larimichthys crocea. Taxonomy (NCBI): domain Eukaryota; kingdom Metazoa; phylum Chordata; class Actinopteri; family Sciaenidae; genus Larimichthys; species Larimichthys crocea. The sequence continues at coordinate 21,487,715 of NC_040011.1, forward strand.
AGTTTATAGTTAGTAAATTAATTGCTGCTGCTGTGCATCTGTGTCTTTCTATCTGTCTCTCTCTTTAACCGGTCATGGTGGATGACTGTCTACCAATGAGCTTGGGTCTGCCCGAGGTTTCTGCCTGTTCAAAGAAGTTTTTCCTCGCCACCGTCACTAAGTGCTTGCTCATGGTGGAACTGTTGGTCTCTGTAAATAATATTATAAAGAGTACAGTCTAGACCTGCTCTGTATGGAAAGAGTCATGAGTTAACTGAAGTTATGATATGACGCTATATAAATGAACTGGAAACATTTTTATTGAAATAAAAATAAAAGATTTTGGTTTACTGGTACCATAATTGGTGTGGCACAAACATTGTTGTGAGTGGTTTCCTCTGGCTGGTGTGTTTTCTTAACTTTGCCACACAGCTGGACTTGCATGATCAAAAGATGACACGAGAATCCATCTTCCTAGGCTTCAAGCTATGTGTTTATGAACACAGTGGTTGTGGATCAATCAGCTATGGTAAGAGCTACAGCCATGGCTTAACACTTGGTGTGTTGTGATGTGTGTAAGAAAAAAACAACAATGGCTGCTGCTAAAAAAGTTAGCATAGTTCGTACCCAACCCTCCACCCCAACACCCAAGACCCACCGCCCACCTGCTTAAACTTTTTGCACAATACTGTGTGTGGTTCTGACTGTGTGCATGAAGCGCATACACAGACCTGGTTCTGGTGCTCCAGCCTCTGTGTCTCCAGATCCTGGGTCAGCCCACTGACCTGGCTGAGGGCTTCCTGCAGAGCTTCACTGGGTGAGGAGGTCTGCTTCAAGATCTGACTCTGTCTCTTCAGCTGCTTTTGCTCAACCAGCATCTAAAGAAAGGACCGCAGGGAAAATGAAACCCCCCATAAGAAAGCAAGGTGGGACACATTGCAAGGGAAAAAAGAACCCAATGAAAATCATCATACAATGAAGAAAAGAGGAGTGGAGGACTACTTAAAAAAACTCACCACTCTGGCAAAGTTCTCTGCCTCTGTTCTCAGGTCCCTCTCCAGGTTCAAGGTGTCCTGAAGAGCTTCAAATTCCTCCACTGCAAACTGAGAAACTAGACAAAGATTTCTACCCTCATTTTAATTTCTACCTCCCCATTTGTGCAACATGAAGTCTACACTAACAACCATTGTAATTACTGTGAGCAAATAAGGCCATGCTTATGATTAGTATCCAGTTTATGTTAGATTAATAGTGACAGTTTTTTCTATAGACAAAGACCACATAAACTGTATGCACCCCTTCATACCTCTGTTATATTTCCCCAGGAGCTTCTTTTGCTTCACTGTCTCAGCAATTAAAACAGTATTATCATGTTTCTCTTTCAGCAGCTGCAAATGTAAATGTACAGGGTTAGAGCTTCTGAGCACAGTTTGTGCTTTGCATTGTAATTTCACAGTAATAGTTTTTGAATGTGGGTTTCCTGCCTTCCACACAGCCATTGGTTCTTTATTAATTTTTCTACAGCATTATTAATTAACTTTGTTCAAAAAGTGTGTATTGCAGTGACACACAAATAAATGGAACCATGGTGTGATGGATTTATTTCCATATGATGCTGAAATCAACAGCTGTCTGGAGGGGAGTAAGACACAGGTATGCCATGTAAGATGGCAGGCACTAATGCATGACTTTTAGTAAATGCTTTTATTTCAAGTATTTTGACTATTAAAAGTTGATTTTAATAATATACTGCATCCAAAGCATGCTTCCTGACAAACACGTCAAAGAACAAAACATCACAGTTATACAATCTGTGCGAATTAGATGGCTTTGTCAATTATCAGCAGAAGAATTAGCCTTTATATCAGAGGGTAGGAGTGAGCAAGAGATCAAGAACAGAGAAAGGACACTTGTGTTGAGCCACCATGGTGAGATTTATGTAAATATCCTGTGTAATTTTGTCCTTGAATAGTGCACTTATGCAGTACCTTAACTTGTATTTAAAATGCTTGCATTCATCAAACATGTATTTATATATTCAGGCTCTTGTCCCAGATATTCTCTGTTAACTGTTCATCTAATTCCATTTCCCACTTGGGCCTCATGGTGTCAGTTGTAGTAGCAGGATCAGTGCTATACTAATTTATTGTAAAGACTAGAAATGATTTTCTTACGTAATCCAATGTTAGTTCTATCATTGCTAGGAGTTTATCCATTATAGGATCAAGGTTAGCCTGAATTAATAAATTCTAATATTTGGTAATAATTACTCCTAATGAGCTCACTCTTATCTCAGTTGACTCTGTATCTGGAAAAGTTTCAGGTCAAACAAGGACATAAATGATGCAACTGATATTTGTGTGTGCTGAGATATGATAAATTTTTTTCTGTATAAAGTGACATTTTATTACTATAGGTATACTGTGTGTGATATCCATTCATTCTGGATGTGATTTCTAACACATAAAGCACTTAAGGTACTTCGGAGTGTGGCTAGTTAGTATTTCGGCACAGGGGTTGTTATTTGATACATTTACCCAAAAAATAAACCTAATCACTAGTTTCAAATTTTTCAGGATTGCAAATTGATAGGTGTATTTAAATGCCTTCAGTCATATGCTCAAAATGCAGTCTCCTTATCAAGGTGCTCTATGTAAAGAGGGTGTGTGGTACTGCGCCCTCGTTGTTACAACACTGTGTAAATGTGATAAATAATATACTGAACTGAACTAAATTAAAAGTTATATAAACACAATATGCAATGAATGATAAATCCTGTGAATCCAAACTGACAAAACTAGTATAGCACAGAGCAAATGTCTGCTAGCTTCAGTCACAGAAATGCTACATAAACAGGTGCTCAAGTTCTTTGGCTGACAAATACCTGACAGACTGAAACACTGCACTGAGCAAACATGCCAATTTCAATGTGCAAACAAGCTCTCCTCTTACTGTTTTAATTATTATCTCTTCATATTCAGCAATTTGATATCCTTAGCACTGATTTTCATTTGAAATGTTTTGGAATTGAGTGACAGTGTAAAGCAAAGCTGGGAAACTTACTTCTTCATTGGTTTCCCTCAGTTGTTCTCTTACTGCCTCGAGATCAGTGACTGCTTGATTCCTCTCCTTTAGTGTTAACTCCAACTTACACTGTAGTTCTGAAACAAAGAAAATCAAAGCAGTATTAAACAGGCTCCTCTCTCAAACAGATCACTTTAAGTGAATTTCATTATACTAAATCCTCAGTTAAATGAATATGCTGGTAGGACAAAGGTTAGCGTGGCTGCCCTTAAAGGACCAGTGTGTTGAGTTTAATGGAATCTTGCTGTGCAGTTGGTCATCGCAGCTGCCTTGGTTCACTCTCCCGTTTCAAACATGTCTGAAAAATGTGACAAACACAAAAGATCCTGTTTTGGGCTAATGGTAGCAGATAAATACTGAGCAAACAAATGCATCAGATCTACCCCTCAAGCTATATCTGTATTCAGAAAAACATCAAGACAAAGAATCCTTTTTTTTTTTACAAATGTCATTAACATTTGGTATTGTGTACACCAGCACATTGGAGACCTCCCTGTCCTGTCTCCTTTTTCTCCCATATGGGGAAACAATCACATTTTATGTTTTATTTAATTATTGTTTTATTTCTCCCATCTTTATTTAATATTTTGTTCTATGACACGCTTGTACATTGTTTGTTGTTGAAGTGGCCATTGTTATTTGTATGTTTTAGTAGATTTACACATAGAAAGGCTCAATTTAAGGTTACAAAAATGTAACGATTTTCAGGGAACTAGTTATTATATTATATATCCTGTTAATACAGCCCCTTAAATCTGACACACTTAATGAAATGTACTGAGACCAAAATACACGACATGTGATTAAGTACAAATAAAATATATTAAATATTTGTTAAAGCAGTGAAAATACAACTCACACACAACTCATGTTGGACATTGTTTTGTCTCTGTAATTAATAATATATAAAGTACAGTGTAGACCTGCTCTGTGTTTAATGCATGTTACTAACTAAATTCCTGGAGTTTCTGTGCTCTGTCGTCCAGCAGGTTATCATGGATCGTGGCTGCTGCTGTGGTCCTGCATGACGTCCACTACACATATTATTACTGTCATTATTGTTACCATATCTCCATTACAGTTTATAGTTAGTTAATGATTTGCTGCTGCTGTGCATCTGTGTCTCTCTATCTCTATCACCGGTTCCACTGCTACTGTAATCATTTTATCATTCATTGTGATTCATTGTCATTTTATCATTCATTGTCATTTTATCATTCATTGTGATTCATTGTCATTTTATCATTCATTGTAATTCATTGTCATTTTATCATTCATTGTAATTCATTGTCATTTTGTCATTCATTGTAATTGTACAATATGTTTGTGTTGATTTGTTCTGTACACGTGACATCTATTGCACGTCTGTCCGTCCTGGGAGAGGGATCCCTCCTCTGTGGCTCTTCCTGAGGTTTCTTCCACCTTTTTCCCTGTTAAAGATTTTTTGTGGGCAAGTTTTTCCTCACTGGAACCGAGGGTCTAAGGACAGAGGGTGTCACTCCCTGTACAGATTGTAAAGCCCTCAGAGGAAAATGTACTCTGTGACTTTGGGCTATACAAACAAAATTGAATTTGATTTGATTTGTATGGAAAGTGTCATGTGGCAATTAATGTAATTAATTAATGTGGTAACTGTGTTAAATTCAGGAATTTTTTTGTTCCCAGGAAATGTAAGAAACACTTTACTTGTGAAATCTTTGATATTACATGGAAATTAACTGTGTTAATACAAAGAAGCTCACAGCAGGACCAGGCTGAGACATTTAGGAAGGTACTTAAGCAGGAAAAGGTTGCTGACACCTTCAATTGTTTTGGGGGAGAGATGGAATGGCCATTTGTTAAGTAGGACAAGTATTGTGATGGATAAAATGTTCACATTGTATAAAAATGCAGATGAAGAGTTGTGATAATGGCAGGACCTTCTTTGGACCTCATCTCTGATGTTCTCAGCTCACATTTTAAACAGATGTCCTTTGAGCAGATTCAGTCGGAACCTCTGTTTGGTAAAATTGAAGCATGGAGAGTGAAAGTATCCCATGTGTTCCCTGACAGGAAGTGCTTTGACTAGCTGTCCATTAACATACAATTATGAATTTTCAACATAATAAGCCCACAATCTTCGAGCAAGTCAACTTATTTCTGTATTCAATCATCTTCTGCATCGAGTATATCATTTGCAAATGACATGATTATCTCTCCATTTTAATGCCAACAGCCTTGAACAACATGATGAAAAAAGCATCACAGAGTATGAATCCATTATCACCCAGGGTATAATTACTAGCTGACTAAAGGAACTGACCGTGACATTTCCCAGGAACAGCTGGAAGAGAAAGGGAGTACTTCACTAGTACTGTACTTCAGATTTTAAGACTCACATATTGTACATAGTTACTAGTTTTTTACATGTGTATGTAATGCACGCAGTCATTTCTTGACCCATGATACTACAGATGTCTTTTTCTCCATTGGTACTTTTAGCATATACAACATATGCTTTGATTAAAACAATTATCTGTGATACAGATGATGAAGACTATACTGCACTTCAATCAGAATTTACCAGCAACTACTTCATCAGTTAAAAATCAAAGAGATCTCAGTTCTAAATGAATCTCATTCACTAAAGACCTAAGACCCAAAATGTCACAACTTCAGCCAGCCTTTAGTTTTTCATTCACCTGTCTTCTGTTTTTTCCACACTCAGGCCCTGTTTACACGTACACAGGTATTTTTAAAAACGGAGACATTTCCCTTCGTTTGTACCTATCTTTTACACGCAAACGGTGAATTCGCCTCTGAAAACGAATCTTTCTAAAAACTCCGGCTAGAGTGGAGATTCTGGAAAACTCCGGTTTTGCGTTTGCGTGTAAATTGAGATAAACGGAGTTTTAGGCAGCGGATGCGCCAAAAGTGCGACCAATGTTTACTTGTTGCTATGACGATGCTCATGGAAGCATTATTCTGATTGGCTTGCAGAGGATTCGCCTTCTTCCTACACTGCCACCCACAGGCTTGGCGTAGTTATGACGGCGCTCGATGGCGTATTTATGTGGGTTGACTTTTTTGAAAACGATGCTATGTGCACGATGTTATTTTGGAAAACGGAGGGAGGGAAATATTCGTTTCTCAACATACCCGGCTACGTGTAAACGTAGCCTAACTCTCATATCATTTCAGACGCTGCCACTCCCCCCTGCTCTGCATTAACCGCTGAGTTCATTCACCTGGCTTGCCCCACCTCCACTCACCTGCTCCTCATCAGCTAATCAGCCCCTCAGTATATGTACCAGTCCACTTCCCTCAGGTCTTTGCCAGATTGTCTAGTGTGTTTTCCCTAGCTATCCAGCAAATTCTACTACCCTGATTCTGATCCTGCCTGCTCGTGTTTTGACCTGCCCTTTTGGACTTTGGACCTCCCTTTCTGCCTGCTCCTACTGGATTTGTTTGCCACGCGGACTGCTTTCTGGTTTGACCTCTGCTAAGTCATTAAACTCTGTTTCTCCACCCGAACTGTTTCCTGTGTCGTGCTATTGGGTTCTTGCCTGCCGTTTTGTTACTCCTGACAGTACAATCTGGCCAAGAATGAACCCAGCCGACATGGAGAATGTAAAGCAGGAAATGGCAGCACAAGCTGCTGTTCTATGCCAGCATGAGAAGCACCTCACCGCCATGGAGGTGGCTCTCCAGGAGGCTTCTGCACGCCACAACCAACATTTGGAGACCCTGAACAATCAGCTCCAGCAGCTCATGCAGCTCAGACAAACGCCAGCGGCTTCACCACCCACCAGTCCTCCTGTTCCCACTGCTCCGGGTCCAGAACCCCGCTTAAGTGCTCTGGAGCGCTTTTCTGGAGCTCCAGGTACCTGCCACTCTTTTTTGACCTTGTGCAAGTTGACTTTTGAGCTTCAGCCCCTCACATATCCCACTGAGAGGTCAAGAGTGGCTTTCATGATCACCCAGCTTACTGGGCGGGCTCGGGACTGGGGCACCGCTGAGTGGGAGAAGCAGTCGGCCTTCTGTTCTTCTGTGACTGCCTTCTCTGAGGGTCTTCGGAAGGTGTTTGATCATGCTACCCCTGGTCGAGAGGCTGCTCGTGGACTGTTAAGCCTGGTTCAGGGGAACCGGAGAGTGACCGATTATTCCATTGAGTTTAGGACGCTTGCTGCGGAGAGTGACTGGAATGCTTCCTCCCTGACTGACGCCTTCTACAACGGCCTTTCTGATGACATCAAGGATGAGCTGGCGGCTCGGGATCCTCCGACTGATTTGGACACGCTCGTTGCCACGGCCATCTGCATTGACGGACGTCTCAGGGAAAGGAGACGCGAGAGAGCGCTGAGCAGTACTCCCCAGAGTCTTCATCGTCCTCCAGCGTCACCTCCCACTTCTAGGTTTTCTCCCTCCGCCAGTGCCCCTGGAGACCAGGTTGAGCCCATGCAACTTGGCCGGACCAGGCTTTCTGCTGCTGAACGACAGCGGCGACAAAGGGAGAACTGCTGCATGTACTGTGGGCAGGGAGGTCATTACGTTTCTTCTTGTCCAGTAAAAGACAGGGCTCACCAGGAATCCAGAGGGCGCTGGTGAGCCATATCATGAACTCTGACATGCCCTCTCGTTCACTACTTCATGCTCAGCTCATCTGTAATGGACAATCACACGCCGTCTCTGTCCTCATTGACTCCGGGGCTGATGCCAACCTCCTGGATCGTGGTCTTGCCATACAGCTGGGTATTAACCAGGAACCTTTGGTCAAGCCTATTCAGGCTACTGCTCTGGATGGGCGCCTTCTCTGCACAGTAACCCACTGCACTGTTCCCCTTCATCTGGGCATATCAGGTAACCACACTGAATCACTTACCTTTCACCTGATAAATGCTCCTCAGCACCCAGTTATCCTGGGGTTTCCTTGGTTACTAAAACATAATCCATATATTGACTGGGGGACTGGTTCAATTCTACAATGGAGTGAACAGTGTCATGCAGTCTGTCTGAAATCTGCTTTGCTACCTGCCTTCAACACCTCTTCCTCTAATGAGCTCCCAGATCTCTCAGGTGTCCCATCCGAGTACCACGACTTAAGGGAGGTGTTTAACAAGGTACGGGCCACCTCGCTTCCCCCACACCGCCCGTACGATTGTGCCATTGACCTCCTCCCGGGCTCATCACCACCAAGGGGGAGACTCTATTCTCTGTCAACCCCTGAAACCAAGGCAATGGACGACTACATCAACAACTCGCTGGCAGCAGGCATCATCCGTCCCTCTTCATCCCCTGCTGGAGCTGGATTTTTCTTTGTGGAGAAGGACAAATCCCTCCGACCCTGCATTGATTACCGCGGTCTGAATGATGTCACCGTTAAAAACAGGTACCCCCTCCCACTCATCTCTTCTGCATTTGAACTGTTGCAAGGAGCTTCTGTGTTTACCAAGCTTGATCTCAGGAATGCCTATCACCTTGTTCGCATCCGGGAGGGGGGTGAGTGGAAAACGGCATTCAACACCCCAAGGGGCCACTATGAGTACCTGGTCATGCCTTTCGGACTCACTAATGCTCCTGCTATATTCCAAGCCTTGGTGAATGATGTGCTCCGGGATTTTCTCAATGTGTTTGTATACATCGATGATATCCTCATATTTTCAAGGTCTGAACAGGAACATGTGCAGCATGTCCGCCGTGTTCTCCAGAGACTCCTAGAGAACCAGCTGTTCGTGAAGGCGGAGAAATCAGAGTTCCATGCCACTGAGGTGTCATTCCTGGGATACATCATTTCGGTTGGACGTATTCACATGGATCCCACCAAGGTTAAGGCAGTGGTGGATTGGCCTGTTCCCACCACTCGGAAGAAGCTTCAGCAGTTCCTTGGGTTTGCCAATTTCTATCGCAGGTTTATCCGCAACTATAGTTCTGTGGCAGCTCCCCTAACAGCCCTCACCTCCCAGAAGGTAGCCTTCCAATGGTCCCCTACTGCAGAAAGGAGGTTCAATGAGTTAAAGTCACGGTTCTCTACTGCTCCCATTCTCATCCTTCCAGATCCAGAACACCAGTTTGTTGTGGAAGTGGATGCATCAGACTCCGGGGTGGGGGCAGTCCTGTCTCAGTGGTCAGCAGAGGACCAAAAGTTACATCCATGTGCCTTTTTCTCCCGCAAGTTGTCCCCAGCAGAAAGAAATGATGACATCGGAAACCGGGAGTTACTGGCCGTCAAGCTGGCTCTCGAGGAGTGGAGGCACTGGTTGGAGGGGGCAAGGCATCCGTTTGTGGTGTGGACAGACCACAAAAACCTGGAGTACATCCGGTCAGCCAAACGGTTGAACTGGTTAAGGTGGTCATCGGCACTATTACCTGGGATATTGTGGACAAGGTAAAACAGTCCCAGGCCAACCACCCGGCTCCCAGTGCCTGCCCTGATAATTGTCTGTATGTGCCTGTGAATCTCCGCTCTCAGGTCCTCCAGTGGGGACATTGTTCTCGCCTTGCCTGTCACCCGGGGGTTAGGCGCACCCTAGCTCTGCTGAAGCAACGTTTCTGGTGGGCTTCCATGGAAGAGGACACCAAGGAGTTTATCGCTCAGCACAAGACTGCTCGCCATGCCCCCCCTGGCCTTCTCCAGCCACTGCCTATTCCTCCATGGTCCCACATCTCTCTGGACTTTGTCACTGGACTGCCTCCCTCAGAGGGTAACACCACCATTCTCACTATTGTGGACAGATTTTCGAAGTCTGCTCAGTTTGTTCCATTGCCTAAGTTACCATCTGCCAAAGAAACAGCTGAACTTGTGTTACATCATGTGTTCCGTTTGCACGGCCTCCCCTGTGATATTGTTTCTGACCGGGGGCCACAGTTCACTTCTCGTTTCTGGACAGAGTTTTGCCAACTGTTGGGGGCCACGGTCAGCCTATCCTCTGGTTTCCATCCTCAATCCAACGGACAGACTGAACGGATGAACCAGGAAATGGAGACTGCCCTGCGTTGCATTGCGTCCCAGACACCATCCCCCTGGTCCAAACAGCTTCTATGGGTTGAGTATGCTCACAATACGCTTCCATGCTCAGCCACAGGGCTTTCTCCTTTCCAGTGCTCTTGGGGATATCAACCTCCACTGTTCCCGGAGCAGGAGCGAGAGGCCAGGGTCCCATCGGTCCAGGCATTCATCCAGCGCTGTCGGCGCACCTGGCAGCGGGCCCGTTCTACTCTCCTGCGTTCGTCCAACAGGTACCAGAGAAATGCCAACCGTCGTCGAATCCCTGCACCATGCTACACTCCTGGCCAGAAGGTCTGGTTGTCCACACATGACCTCCCACTCCGGGTAGCGTCTAGGAAGTTGGCCCCAAGGTTTGTGGGCCCATTCTCCATCACTAAGGTCGTCAACCCTGCTGCAGTCTGTCTCCGCCTTCCTCGCTCCATGAGAATTCATCCCACCTTTCATGTCTCCAAGATCAAACCTGTAAGGGAGAGTCAGCTCCAGCCCTCCTCCAGACCCCCGCCACCCCCCCCCCCCCCCCCGCTCATTGACGGGGTCCTGCCTACTCTGTCCATCGTCTCATCAGGTCACGACGGCGGGAAGGGGTTTTCAATACCTGGTTGATTGGGAGGGCTACTGCCCTGAGGAGCGTTCATGGTTCCAGCTCGTAACATCTTGGACCCTGATCTCATCTCAGCGTTCCATAGGGACCATCCTGACACCCGGTGGGACGTCAGGGGCCGTCCCTAGAAGGGGGGTTCTGTCACAACTTCACCAGCCTTAGTTTTCATTCACCTGTCTTCTGTTTTCCACACTAACTCTCATGTCATTTCAGACGCTGCCACTCCCCCCTACTCTGCATTAACCGCTGAGTTCATTCACCTGGCTTGCCCCACCTCCACTCACCTGCTCCTCATCAGCTAATCAGCCCCTCAGTATATGTACCAGTCCACTTCCCTCAGGTCTTTGCCAGATTGTCTAGTGTGTTTTCCCTAGCTATCCAGCAATTCTACTACCCTGATTCTGATCCTGCCTGCTCGTGTTTTGACCTGCCCTTTTGGCTTTGGACCTCCCTTTCTGCCTGCTCCTACTGATTTGTTTGCCACGCGGACTGCTTTCTGGTTTGACCTCTGCTAAGTCATTAAACTCTGCTTCTCCACCCGAACTGTTTCCTGTGTCGTGCTATTGGGTTCTTGCCTGCCGTTTTGTTACTCCTGACACAAAATCCCAATACAGATGTAGCAACTTAAAAGTTCCCGTGTTTCCGTGACGGAACCGTGGACGGGACCGTGGCTGTTCCGTCCACAGGTCCTGTCAAGGCCTTGCTGGTGCGTGAACCGAAATGTAATCCCCCGCGATGAACCGTATGTCAGTGAGGCCCCCGGTACTGGGGAACCGCCCCTAAGCCGTCTGTTTAAAACCACTGCAATGCTCATTGTCACGGGGGAGAGCAGTGATGTTCCGCTCTCACCGTCGACTGTCTAAAGACCCATCTGAAACAGTATTTTACGCCGGGTGAGCTGATGCAAGCTGATCAGCGGATCAGTTGATGGAAAAAAAAAAAGTTGTGATAGCTAACGCAGTTGACGCAGCAGCAACAAGAACAGCCAACTAAGCGTTATTAAAGGAAAACTCCCTCGAACGTCCGTAAATAGCTAGATGTTGTTGATTAAACAGTGACCATAGGTAAATGGCGTATAAGCGTCAAATCGAAAGAATTACGGGTGAATTCAAGTATGACATAAGTCAAGTATTTTGGTTTTAATAAAGTTGCAGTTAAGCTTACGAAACCATCAAACATATATTTAGGCATTCCAGAAAGGACTTATTCGCAAGGAGGCTAAGCCAGGCACAAAACAGGATCGCTCGTCGAGGACATACAGACGTTTTGGCAAAGGAGAGTCACCGTGGACTTTTGCAACAGACTTCTCTCTGGACTTTAAAAAGCTGTGCCGTGTTTATTATAATGGAGGGAGGCCATAGTGGAAATAAACATGGTGTCCATGTAGATTTAAAAACATAACATATATCTGCAAACTTTATTAAGACCAAACATACTTCACTTATTTCATACATATTTGTAACGGGCTTGTGTATACACTGTGGCTGTTGAGTTGTGTTCAGTAGTTAGGCTGCAGTGTATGGGGTGACGCCTGGGGGGTGGCGTTGTTAGGGCTGTGAAGCCTGTCAGTCATGGCAGTTGCCATGGCGATGAGGGGCACGAAGTAGCTAATGTGTTAATGTTATATGCTGCTGTGCTTGCCTTGTTTTATTGTTTTTTTTGCCGTTGGCTACGGCCACAGGAGCCTGTGTTCCAGATTAGGAATAAAGTCCAGCAAAACCAGTTGCTTCGTAGTTTCATGTTCGGGTCACTTCAATATTCTTTCCATTTACGCCATTAGCCTATGGAATGGACGAAAATGAAAAGGAGTCATTCATGTTCATGAACACATCCAATCACAAGGCTGCTGTTAGTATGCGTACTCAAACCAGCTGCATTCTCCGCTCTGTGATCTGTGACACTGGGAGACCAAAAAGCCCATCAAGTGCAAACAATGAGTGCTAATGAGGTTTGTTGGTTTACCTGGCCTAAAGCGTGCACTACAGTAAATACCTGCATAACAAGGGCTTCCAAACGCTCTCTCTGCAGCTCTATGTCGCCACAACAACAACGAGCCCTCCCCTCCAAATAAACTGTTAATTAAAAAATAAACCATCGCTTGTATCTGCAGGTCTGACACACAGGCCTGGCAGCCCTGAGACTCCGAACCGTTTTTTGTAACTTTTTTAAGGGTTAGTTTGTTGTTTACCTGCAATAAAACGAGAGGAGGCGCGAACACAAGAGAAGAGACGCTCCTGTAATATGCAAAGACTAGTGGTGGCCATAGATTAGTTGCGCCAATCAAAACAGCTGATGCGCCAATGCCGGCCGGCATTAGCGCGATCAGCTGTTTCTCTGAGTAAACAAAGGCAGCTGTCCAGGTGGAAGCGGGCATTTAAAAAATCACCAAGAAAAACCACAGCGAAAACATGACAAAAGCACAAAACTCTCTAAACTGCTATAGAGATCAGGACTCCACGGAGTTACAGTGAAGAAACAAAAAACGAACAAAAGAGAAAAAAGTAAAAAGTAAAAAAAAGCGACCTGAGAGGCTGGACGAACCTTTGCAATAGATTATGGTATATTTTTTTATCGCCTGATAAGAGTCTCACGTTAACGCCGATAACGGCCCACCGCTAGTAAAGACAGAACAGCCTAGATGTTGTTGATTTGGTGAATGCTGACTGTTAGATATAAACACCTTAAATTTAATTTCAATTCAGTACACGCTCATTTATACGGCTACTGTACAGTATGCAGTAGTCAAACCAGCTGCATTTTCCGCTCTGTGATCTGTGACACTGAGAGACCAAAAAGCCCATTACTGTAAGCGCAAACAAAAGGTTGAGCAACGAGAATGCTAACGAGGTGTGTAAGCTACGTCATCTCCAGGTAGAACAACTGTAAAAAAGTTCTGTGAGAGAAGCGCCATCTCCTGGTCATACCCTGTAATTACACGAATGGGTGGAGTTACAGTAAAAAATAGACACGCCCGGGAGAAGGAGGGGGGTCTCTCCTTTCCCGGGACTTTGCAGGGAACCGGCTGGAAGTCAGCTGGAAGACGGCTGCCATTCAGCTGGCGTTCAGCTTGAACGGGAACTTTTAAGTTGCTACTACTGTAAATGTGTGAAGTAACTAAATCTGTAGTGTGGGTGGTGGTTAGGCAAGTTGTGCATCCAACTGTCAAACAGGATGTTGGAGTTTAGGCACTACGCTGCCTATTATCAATGAGTGGTGCCAGGTAGTGATAAAAGAAGGAACTGTGCTGTCAGACAGGATGGTACCTGCTAAAAGCATTGAGGCTGAAAAGAATGCTATAAATGTTTGAGAAAAGTTTGTTTGTTTGGATGTGGATAAACTAACTGTAGCTGGTAAATGGACTGTACTTATATATGTCCTTTCTAGTCTTCTGACCACTCAAAGCTCTTTTACACTACATATCTCATTCACCCATTCACACACATTCATACACTGATGGCATTAGCTGCCATGCAAGGTGCCAACTGCTCATCAGTTTGAGGAGCTAGCCATTCATATGCATGGCCCGGCCTTCGGAAGTAATTTGGGGTAAAATATTTTCAGTATCATTCAGACAGAAATATGTGACATACTTCACAATTGAAAGTGTGCAGTTGCAGACATACTGTACCTGAGATGGTGGTCTTGCACTGAGGGGACAGACAGACTGTGCTAGCTGCATGTATCTCTTCACTCTCCTCCTCTTCATCATCGAGGTTGATCTCAGTGATGGTCTCTGGACTAAGGTGGGACAGCAACATCATGCTTTTCCTCTTCAGAGAATGGTTCTGACGGTTCAACTACAGTGAGGCACAAAAAAGGGTGAACGTTGATGTCTACGGCACAATATGGGACACTATTTCAAAGAGCTACCGGAGACATTTGATCTTTTTAAAAATGAGGGATCTATTTAAATTTATTGTTGACAAAATAAATGGTGTGTCTTTTGTTAAGTCTCATGGTATCATATGGATTAGGATAATTGTCTCTGACAAACAGATCTAAGTGATCGTATTACTGCTACATCCTTATGCATGCAGGTACACAGGGTCATGTTGGTTAATATCTTTCCTGCTCAAACAAGCATGAGGTGAAGGTGGCGGAAATCCCCTGTCGCCTAGACTCCGAGGTTTAGAGCCATCTAAGCATAGTGGCATCTTTCTATTCCATTACAACCACTGAGTCAAACCCAATATCTATCTTTGACAATAACGGAACCTTGGGAGAACTAGAACTGCAATCTTGCATCTGCTTCCCTACAAAAAGTATTTACTGTATATGTTTAATATACAGTATTTAATTAATTACTTTTTGTCCTAAAATTGTGAATCTTGAAATTACACGTGAGTGATATTTATGAAAAATACAGCCTACTTCTGTAACATGATTAAACATCTGACTCTAATGAAGAGGAAATCAGCAGCTACAACTGTTCACAGCCATGACAATACACCTCAGTGTAAATAATTTAGCTTAAGAGGATGAATACACTCACCATACCTCAATGTGAGATTACATGGTGCACAGAAACAACTCACAAATGCACAACTTATGGCATGTTCAGCACGTTTTGTCTAACAGATGACATGAATCCAACAAAAAGTGACAGAGCCCGCATCTTACAGCACCTTCATTTTTCAAATCTGCATGGAGTGACACGCGTGCTTTGTATTAAGGTAGTGGAAAATAAGGTAGCAGAGCAACAGACAAGGCAGATGAGATGTTGTTGATTTCCTCTTTTCTTTGGCCCTGCAATCAGTCATAATGGCAGGACACATGCAAAAGCAATGATAAGGTGTGAAAAAACAGACATTATTAGAGGAGCACAAGCAGACGAAGAAAAAGCCAGTGAATATCTCTCCTTTTAGATGTAATCACAGTTTTCCGATGTGACATGTATTTACATCTTGCATTTCTGTGCATTGTGTTTTTTTGTGTCATTATCACTTCTAACACGTATTCTTATGTGGCGTTTTTTCTTTTTGCATATTCTACATGAAGAATGCATACTAAACTGCCACAATGGCCAATCTATTTATTAAAGTTCAATCAATAGGATGGTCAAATGTACCAATTAAGTAGACCATTACTAAGTAAAATATGAATGAAGCCTATGGCAAGGAGATGGATGTCAATTATGCATGTTTCTTGGTGTCATCCAGAGGAAGAAAAGTGCCTGGAGAGGAGAAAAAAGACGAGAGATAGAAGAGGCGAGCCATAAAAAAAACATTTATTAATGGCATCCTGGTGGGAGCAGATTGCAGCAATTCCATCTTTTGATGATGCCCTTCAGACGGCATCTTGTTTCTGAAATGCAATCAACAATATATAACATGGAATCACATTCTTCTGATAATAATCTACAATTCGTGAAAGATGTACATGTGAAATTACATACTAAGACAAATCAAGGCTGACATAGCATTGGCTTAGCACTCTGTGGAGGTCACCATTATAAAGTCACGGTCCCGTCATCTTACCTGTGATCACAGCTCAACACAAAACATTCTGATTTGACTAGTTGTAAATTGCTAACACCCTCTGGTTGCTTTTTAATTCAAAATGTTGAGGAGTTAAGGAATTGCTCTGAACTTTAGCTGCTTTCAGAGTGGCCATGGAAATATCACTGGGTACAAAGAAATTAATAGAGTTCAATTTGTCTGTCCTCCTCTGGAAACACCTCCTCATGTATTTTTGGTTTGATTTAAATGTAAATGAGTAATAAACTGATGTTAACACCCTCACACGGGACTCACACCGAACGCGGAACGGAAGCGGAACGGTACTTTGCCCGGCGTCAACTCACACCGGACGCGGATCAGCCGCGGAACGGCAGCGGAGCGAGCCGGCCGTATTCATGCGAGATCACGAGATCACGCGAGAATCCTGGACGTACGCGAGACCCCGCGTATAAACAGTGTATAAAAAAACAACAACAACAAACAGCTGACTTTGCTTCTCCGACGTGGAGGAGATTATAAAAAGCATCTGTTGTGTCATAAATGATTGTGTGTTGTTCCACTTCAACAATTAGTCTCTCGTTGAGACCCTTTGATCGATCTTTGATCACCTGGTGCCACCGGTTATGACGTCACATTGATGTGAAGTTGTAAAAAGCTACATGAACTGTGTATTGTGTTTTATTTTGAAAGGGGGCGGAAGTTTATTACGTTGATTCAAGGCCCGGTTTCCTGTCTGGTGCGCAGTGCTCTGTTGAAATTTACGAGGTTTAGCCGCGGCTCGCGGAAGAAATAGAAATCCTGCGGAAAGCTCGCGCTGTGGCGCGGAGAGCCGCTTCTGGGATGCTTCTGATCCGCGTCTGATCCGCGCCCGGTGTGAGTGCTCTCATTGACTAGACTGGATTCTATTTGCTACGGTGACCGCGGCGGTGCCGTTCCGCTTCCGTTCCGCGTCCGGTGTGAGTTGGCCTTGAGTGTAACACGGGACTCACACCGAACGCGGAACAGAAGCGGAACGGAAGCGGAACGGTACTTTGCCCGGTGTCAACTCACACCGAACGCGGATCAGCCGCGGAACGGCAGCGGAGCGAGCCGGCCGTATTCACGCGAGATCACGAGATCACGCGAGAATCCTGGACATACCCGAGACCCCGCGATAAACAGTGTATAAAGAAAACAACAACAACAAACAGCTGACTTTGCTTCTCCGACGTGGAGCAGATTATAAAAAGCATCTGTTGTGTCATAAATGATTGTGTGTTGTTCCACTTCAACAATTAGTCTCTCGTTGAGACCCTTTGATCGATCTTTGATCACCTGGTGCCACCGGTCATGACGTCACTTTGATGTGAAGTTGTAAAAAGCTACATGAACTGAGTATTGTGTTTTATTTTGAAAGGGGGCGGAAGTTTATTACGTTGATTCAAGGCCCGGTTTCCTGTCTGGTGCGCAGTGCTCTGTTGAAATTTACGAGGTTCAGCCGCGGCTCGCGGAAGAAATAGAAATCTTGCGGAAAGCTCGCGCCGTGGCGCGGAGAGCCGCTTCTGGGACGCTTCTGATCCGCGCCCGGTGTGAGTGCTCTCATTGACTAGACTGGATTCTATTTGCTACGGTGACCGCGGTGGTGCCGTTCCGCTTCCGTTCCGCGTCCGGTGTGAGTTGGCCCTAAGAATTGTGACTTTACAATATTCCTGAAATGCTATTGAAAGGTCAACACTGCTCAAAAAGGTAATGTCACTTATTCCAGCCTTATTCCATTCAAAGTACTTATGGATTAATGGTAAACAGATGTGTTGCTTTCAACTGAAATAAGTGAATAGCAGATGTATGGATATATTCTCGGGAATGGCTAATTAAGGACTATCGGTCGTTCTGCCCCCCACAGTGAGTGCTCGTACAGCATGCTATATTAGCAAGGCAGGAGCAGCTCTAGTTCTGGAAACTGTTTTAAAATCAAGGAAGAAGAGGATGAAAGAAGCAGCGAGCAGAAGAGAGCAAATACATCAAATGAAGGTTGAAAGAGAGTAGTCACTCAGACTGCCATGAAGCAAGCTTTTAGCCAGTATATTCTTAACAACAAATAGATTAATTCCCGCTGGCATAGCAGGAGTGGGCTAGTTTATTGCTGCCTCTTAGCAGCCTTGTTCAGTGGACATAGCCTGACACATTATCTTTTCTGAGGCCAATTCTTGCACTGAGTCAGTAGGAAAAGAAATGTGACACAAAATCATCTCCCACATTTCAAGGCAATGACAATTCATTACATTTGATTCTGTGCCACCAGTGGCTTAATATTCACTTTGCACACACTGAAATTTCCAAGCCTGCACATTTGCATCCATACAGTACAACGACAAAGAAAGTACTACAACTCAAATGTTGCTAATATTCATTATTAGAATATGCTTGTGAAACAATGCCCACCAAAGCTCATTTGGCCATAAATACACCATGTACAAAACAGGTTAGAGATAGTTTTACATTTGTTTGATATCTGGAGTCTCCCATTGATTTTCTGGATTTATTTATAATAAAAAACATGTTTCAGGGGCAGTGTTTAGAGCAGGTAGAGCAGGTTTAGGTAGAGCAGCCGCCCCGTGTGTGAAGGCTCAGTCCTTTTTGCGGAAGCCCAGGGTTCAAATCTGACCTGTCTCCCCACATTCCTGTCACTCTTCAGCTGTCTCTATCAAATAAAGCTTGAAAAGGCAAAAAAAAAGAAAAGAAAAAATCCAAAAAAAACAAAACAAAAACAAACATGTTTCATGCATGTGTCTGGAGGATAGATGAGGCCATGAAACATTTTTTTTTTTGCATATGTGGTTGGAGAAACTAAATACTGAGGCAGAAACCTTATCGAGATTTCTGGAAATAAACTGTAAACTGTCCACTCTTTCCTAGAGTCATAAGTTATTGACAAGAAAATTGTAGTGTCTTGCAAAAATATATTTCACTCACTGATTCTTGAGAGTTGGGACAAAAACTTTTTTTCTGAAAAACTTTTTTTGAAAATGTACTATACACTATATTGATTAGAGTTATATGTTCATGTAGATAAAGACCTGTGCTATTTGACCATGTAAAGGTGCAGGCTGGAGGTTAAAAAATAAATTCACATGTTTACCTTAAAAACATGATTTATGTCAACTCTATCAGACACACTAAAAGTATATAATCATATAATTATAATAGCCCAACAAGAATCTTAAGTTATAATAGTGTTTAGTTACTCTGATATGCAATAAAATATAATATATAAACTAAAGGCTTAATTTCACACTGTTATGAACACACAGATTTCTAAAAAAAAAAATTGCATCTTTTATTTTGCCACTAAAGAAAAAAATCTTTAAGTGAATAAGACAAGAGGATGTAGATCTGATGATCCTTTATTACTTACACAACAAAAACTGAAGAAAGAATTAGAAAAACATACATCTGACAATGCTGTTGAAGATCTGACAGTGTTGACTCTTAAAGGTGCAGTGTGTGTTCCTACACCCAGATGTTTAAAACATCTCGCACTGCCTTGTGCAGACAAAATCAATGTCCAGTGGAAGTAGTGGAAGATAAGACACAGCCATTACAATATTTCTAAGAGTATAACACAAGATGTTGAGGATTTCTTCCTGAACTCTGCATGTGTGATAACTGATATAATTGTGATAACTGATAAGAAGTAGCAGAGAATGATACTGACAGACACAATGATCAACTTCCACATTGATTTCCTCTAGGAGCCCCACTGCAAAGCTGAGCTTCACTTCATTCTGTGCTCAGAAGCCCTTCTATTATGTCACAGTATCTAGCATCTGATTGGAAGATGTGTCTGTTTGGGACAAATGTTTGAAAATAGTATAATATGCGGTTATTGTGGATTTGTCAACTCCGTCAGCTTATATGTGAACTCCGTCAGACATAAAACCTGACAGAGTTGACTGACGGAGTTGACTCTGACAGAGTTGAGTGATGGAGTTGACTCTGATGGAGTTGACTCTGACGGAGTTGACTCTGATGGAGTTGACTCTGTCGGAGTTGACTCTGACAGAGTTGACTCTGACAGGGTTGACTCTGACAGAGTTGACTCTGACGGAGTTGACTCTGACGGAGTTGAGTGATGGAGTTGACTCTGTCGGAGTTAACTCTGTCGGAGTTGACTCTGACAGGGTTGACTCTGATGGAGATGACTCGGATGGAGTTGAGTGATGGAGTTGACTCTGTCGGAGTTGACTCTGACGGAGTTGACTCTGACGGAGTTGACTCTGTCGGAGTTGACTCTGTCGGAGTTGAGTGATGGAGTTGACTCTGACGGAGTTGACTCTGACGGAATTGACTCTGACGGAGTTGACTCTGATGGAGTATCAGTGTTTACAATTCCTTTAGATCTAACTTTGTGAGTATGTCAATCATTATTCATTTCTTTATTCTTGATATAAATAAGACAGCGCACCATAATTGTTCCTGTATGATTATATCTGACAACAAAACTTAACCTACAACTGGATTCTTCAAGAACATGTGAACAGATTCAATATATTTCCATGCTGAATATTGTAATAGTAATAATTCTAACAGCATTGTCATTTGTTATTTCTTAGTCTAAAGGTCAAGCTTTTTAACCTTGTGTTGAGTGATAGCAGGTTAGTAGCAGGTTATTGGGAGAGAAGATAAAGTTTTTCAAAAGCCAGAAATCTCAGCCAGCCTGATAATATTCATGCAAGTAGTACTGATCAACAACCTGGCCAACATATTCAGATACCTTATGATCATTTGGGACAGTAAAAATCTCTGTTGTCATCTCTGTAAGATGAGGATAAAAAACAACCCAAAGGGAAGAGGACTGAGGGCTGAGAAACTGGTAGAAAAAAGGCCTGAAAGTCGACCTTCACCATAATTCTCCCTCAGCCTCCCACTGCCCAGAATCTGGTCCAACCAGGTGGACAGTGAGGGCTTTTGTCCAGAAATTGAATGAGAAATGATTACAGTGATAAGCTCAACACCAGTGGGCTGCAAAATCACTATGTGCCAGGCTCCCCCACTCTCAATCACAACTCACATTTTAGCAAGGACTCCAAAAACGTGTGCTCTGAATCAAAAGAATTCAATGCAATTTTAGACCTTAAGCACAGGAGGAGGACAGCAGCAGAACTGGAGGACCACAGAGTGCTTTTGATTGCAACATACAGATTGAATGTGTCAAAGTGACGGTTACTGGAATATACTGTCCAGAGTCATATTAGAAAGCTGCTTAGAGACTGTAGTATTTATGTAGCTAAATCAACTGATTTTGATTGGATCATTGTTCTAATTTAAGATACAATTTCTTGGTTCTGATCACATTTATTATTACACCTGAATCCAGGCCTACTTAGACAATGTCAGTAAACAGAAAATAACAGATGGTATGACAGAACTTGTCCAAAGATAAAGTGTACCTTGAAAGCCAGGGCTTCAGCACTTTCCCTACATGTCCTCTCGATCTCCAGGTTCTCCTGAATGGCACTGACCTCTTCAATGACCATCTGAGTGACTAAGAAAAAAAATACAATTAAAGACAAAGAAAATATTATCTATGTATAGCCTCAACTTTATGACTTGGTGAAAAGCACTGAACCACTATTTTAAGGCCCTGTCTAATTTTGGACCTCTTTAACAACATCTATAAACCAACCAATCTCATCTTATCTAAAAATAATATACACATAGATCATTACGCATTTACATTCAGTAAATAACAGTTAAATGAATACATCAAATTAATACAGTAAAATAAATAGTGTAATTAAGTCAAAATACATAATTATGTGCAAAAATAGTGCCTGTGCATGTTACAATATTATATATTAAGTTACTTGATTAATGATGACCTTGCAAGTAGCATATTACAGTTGGTAACAATGCCTCATTTCTAAAGCTCATCATATGTTTGTTTTTATATTATTATTTTTATATTTTTTGGTCTTTGTAAGCTTTATTTGATAGAGACAGCTGAAGAGTGACAGGAAATGTGGAGAGAGAGATGGGGAATGACATGCAGGAAAGAGCCACAGGTCAGATTCAAACCCTGGGCTTCTGCAGCAAGGACTGAGCTTTTGTACATGGAGCGGCTGCTCTACCAACTGAGCTAAACACCACCCCCTCATTATATGTTTTGCATGTAAATCTAGATTTATTACCTACTAACTATAATTATGCTGAATAAATGTAGAGTAAAAAAGTACAATATTTAAATACAATGCTGACTAACTATGCTTACTGTTACATTCTTTTATTTATACTACATTTATTTACAATCATTTCACCTCTATTGCAACTCACTAGCATTTTAGTTACACACACAGTTACCACTGACAATCAACAAAGAAAATGAACAGATTAATACAGAGACAAGGAAATGGATGCATGTTCATCTCACAATTTGTGGCCTTTGGCTAAGAAGCCCACTAGTCAGTAGCATTCATTGATGTGACAATGTTAATGAAATATGAAAAGCAGCATTCAAAATTCTACTGAAAGACTGCATTCATGTCAATATAAACTTAAAAAGTCACCATTCAACATGATCAAAATTCCATCAAGGAAACAAAGAACATGATTAGGATTTTCTAAATGAGTGGGTGCATACCTGTGACTTCTCATTTCATTTCGCAGTTCATTGAGATAAGAGTGCAGTAACACTTGACACTGAAGTATATTTATTCTTGCTATTGTATCTGCCATCTGAGTAGCCTCGGTGGTGAGTGACCTATGTGCATCGTATTAATATGAATTCAAAAGGAAGTGAACTAAATGTTGTTACCAATGTATCTTTTATTCAGATTCATTTCCCTACCCTTTCATTTTCATTAGCCAGGATGAATGTGTATTCACTTTAGACTGAATATGTGCAGGAAACAACTTTAGAGCATGATGGTGAATAATAGTTTAGACTGTATGTGGGCTTAGCAATGATGCATGTAATATTGCACTTAACCCAGGGTGAACAGAACATTAGCCTTTAAGCCTTAATGCTAAACTACTGTAGCAACTGTTCTGCACTCCACCTGACGAGGACAGTGGATGTGATTTGATAAATCACTAAAAGGGGTTAAATCAATATGATACAGGCGTTGAGTTTTTGTCAACAAAGTGTATATTTATGAAAGTATACAAAATATGTTTAACACACAGAAACTACAGCCTGAAATTAAATCCTCTGAATAGTCTTTGCAGGTATTTTAAAATATTTTAGATTTACATATCTACATTTATTAAAGCTGTATTTGATCTTTAGTTAGCAAAGACTGAAAGCTGAAAACACAATATATGACATATTTTGACGAAACCTTGTATGGAATTACAGTTGAAAACTTTCAAAGTTGTCCAAAACGAGTTGATTTGATGAACAATGACGTTTAACAGCTACGTGTGCACTTTGTCTGTCTGCTGTACAGTGAGTTTATCTCAGCTTCTTTATTGAAAGCAGCTGCATACTGCTGCTGCTGCTGGAAACAAACTAACAAATAACTCAGACTAAAACAAAGAAAATGAAGAGGAACTCCTAGATAGAACTGAGGTGAACTGCAGTGTTAGTGATAATTCTCCCGTGGAGTCAGTATGAGTTACACCTTTCACGTTACACACAGTCATTTGACCACTGCTGTGAAAAATATTGATTTGTGTAGCTTTAACTAAACCTTGGTAGCTGAAAAAAATCAGGTAAAATTACAACTCACAAACTGTAATGCTGTTTAAGCTGCAATCACACCTCGATACAAAAAGAACGCCCTTAAAGAATTCCCCACCACTTATCTAATTAAACATTGTGGTTGAGTGAGGACGAAATTAAGCATTAGTGCCATTGCTGTGGGCAATTCCTACCCCCAGTGACACCTAATTAAGAAATTGATGAACGCCAGTGCCGGGCGATATCTGCATTCCTCCAGCGCCCTCGACATCAGTCATTCAATAGCACTTAGCTGCCAGTTTTCATCCTCTGCCTCTTCTCCGTTCTCTGCCTGTCTCCATAATGCCGTGGCCGCACTCAGCAACCTACGAAAGGACGCCTTGAACTAAATGACATGTTAATTATAATTACTGGTAGCCATGGTAAATAAACATCAGTGGAAGTGCTGAAAGTGTATGAGCACAAGTCAACGGGGGGCTCTGACACGTCAGAATTGGCAGTCTTAATTGTAAGTTTCGGCCTCCCCATCATCATCACTCCATCTTTTTCCCCCTCTTTTTTGTGCCTGTTTTTTTTCATCCTCCTCTCAGGAAAGACAGTGATTACCCCTGTGCCGACGTGCTGCATAATGGTATCAGCGCCGCCAACGGAGCAGTGAATTAAATTGTATCTGCAGCCGCTGTGAAGCCTTGATGAGGGGGGCAGATGCCTTTGTGGTGTTATCATTATAACACAATGGTCATGTTGTCATCAACCTTGCCATCGGCAATTGAAAAGGCATGATTGTGTGTTGGGGGCTTTTTCTCCCGTCCTCCCACTACCCCCCGCCCCCCACCACAACCACCACCAACCCTGCCGCCCCATCCCCAGCCGTTTCGTTGTGAATAGGAGCAATTTTCTAAGAGCTATGAAATCACGTAATAGGTCCTAATATGCAGCTGCTTGGCACAGTGAGGCAGCCTCTATTAAAGCGGAAGTCAAACACAATATGTGTTTTGGCTGGAGAATCACTGAATACATGAGCACAGGCCAGATTTATTCAGATGAAAATCCACACAACTGTCACTGTTACAAAGACAAACTATTTGCTCTATCTTTTGACATGTGGTGCCCTATTTTGAATTCTGTCTTCACTAAAGTGGTCATAGCAATGCATTCAACCTGTAAGGAAAATCATTTTGGAAAATTGAACGCTGGGCCAAAACATTTGAAACACATTTGTAGTGTTTGGAAACAGATTTGTGATAAAAGCTAGAGCAGCAACAGTGCTATTCCAACACCATTATCTGTGTCCCTGTTCACATGTGTACAGCCCTGATCATTCCAGAACAATAGAACACGTTCTCTTATCAGCACACATGTTGTCGCAAAGACATACATACACATACTGTTGGTAATGAGGTACTATTAGCTGATTTCATATCACTTTTATGTGTCTTAATGTTTTATCAGAATGTTTACATAGAAATTAGAAAACTACATTTAAATAGAATGATAATAATAATAATGTCACACCGCAGTGGAGCTAAGCTGGGTTTTTGTTCTGTCTTGTCATTTCCTGTTTTATTTTGAAAATTAACTCTCCTCTCGTTTCAGTTCACTTGCCCTTCCTCATGTGTCACCGGTCTGATTGTCTTCACTGATTCCCGATTGTGTCCACCTGTTCCCCATTACCTCCATGTGTTCATATAGTCTGCGTCTCCCTTTGTCTTGTTGCCAGTGTGTTTCGTCCTGTGCGTCCACAACAGCCCTTGACCCAAGTCCACAGCCCAAGTATTTCTTCAAGCCTGTTTTCGCCTCAGCGCATCCTCGAAAGAGTGATTTTGCTTTGTATTTTTGATAGTTCAGTTTAGAGTTTTTCTAGTGCTAGATTTTCAGTTCAGCCTTTTGTTTTTCCTCCTTAGGAGTGACTTTTATTTCTTGCCCTTAGATTAGTCTGCCTCCAGTTTTAGGAGTGATTTTTAGTTTAGCTATTTCTTTATTAGGTTTTCCTCTGGCTGGAGCGTCTTTTGTTTGAACCAGTGTTTTTGTAGTCATAGATAGTGTAAGTTGTATTTCCTCCGACTGGAATGATTATTATTTTGTTACCTTCCATAGCCGTTTACTTTGCTCTCCTTAGAGCCGTAGTTTTCATAGCTTTTTCATAGCCCGTTTTGTTTCATCACTTTGTAAGAGGCGTACCTTGCTGCCACTAAATAAAGCCTGCTGTTTTCTTCTGACACCATCTCTACGCCTGAGTCCTGTGTCCTAGTCTGGTTCCTGACAAATAATAATTAGAAGAAGAATGAATGGTTTTATTCATATGACTCTATATCAAAAAGACTACAGTACAAACTCAGCTGAGTGGTCAGTTTTACACAGAGCCCCATACAAATTAGACTCTCTTGAAGTTACGACGTTGACTGAGTGAACGAGTTACATCATTGGTTGGTCTAGTGTCTGAGTTTCTCTATTAGCTACTGGTTTTTTAAAAACGAAAAGATGCAAGCAGTCCTCCACAACAACACAATGCCTTGTGGAGCCTACACACTGTGAGTAAATGACGTCACTCTCACTGCTACAGCACTGGGCCAACCATAACCCCAGCTTTACAGCCAGGCGCATTGATTATACACAGTCCAGACATATACATATCTACATCTTTCAAACCAGCTTGGAACACAGAAAAAATGTCTCAGGTATACGACACGACACTAGAGATACACAAGTAATGCCACAGATCCCCGAAAACACTATACAACTGTGTTCATAGACTGAACGGTACTCCCTGTGGCATGTGGGAAAATGCATTGACTTCATTCAATAAACTGCTACACTGTTTCTTTGTTTTATTATTTACTTTGTAATTCCTGTACACTGAGTCACCTTAGAGGAACTTGTGATACAAGATAGTTACTCACCATTGTGGGCTATGTAGCAGTAGACAGGTACCGTACATTAGTGAATGCAATGGCTACTGACATTTTGATCACCTTGAACCTTGAACTTAGTGTATGCCATTGAAGCTTGACACCTTGGTACATGTTCGCCAAGTACACTTTGTTATCAGTATGTTCTACACTGCAGCTATATCTTTTGCAATAGCAGCCTGTAGACGGAAAGGATTGAGAGCTGCAGGGGATTTTTTGTTGTGGTGCGGTTGGCCACTGAGACAAACTGGCAGTAATGCTTACTCTGTGAGATTGTATGATTTCATATTAATACATCCACGAGTTAAAGCTTGTTTGTAGAATTAAATCATTTCTGCAGGTTTCTCACCTTCTGTAAATGTATTAACACAGGAGAGATAAACTTACCCTGCTGGAACTCATCAAGCTTCTTGATGGCCTCGTCTCTCTCCTCCTCCAACTTCTTGCACTTATGTTAGAGACACAGACAGAGCAGCTTCAGCACAGGACCATTGCAACCTTCAACCTGTTTGTCTGTGCAAGCGGAGGTGAGGAAAAATACTGTCTACAAAATGACCCTGGTGCTTCCAAATATAATATACAGACAGTAATTAGAAAAGTAGAACATCAGCAAAACTTGTACAAATCCATGTTTAAAAAGCATATTTCCATGTGTATTTGTATTTGTATGTGTAGTAAGACCATGGAGAAATACTCAGATAAAGTGTTGCACAATGATTGTTGTTGTGAGGTTTATTTCGGTGCAGAGAAGCATCAGAATAACAGTGTGTGCAGCAGTCTGTCTATATGTGTGCAGGCTGACTGCACACAAAGCAGGCAACATATCAGAGTTCAATCTCTTCCTTGTATAAAAAATGGCATGGAATATGTTTTATATTGTCTAAATTGTAAAAGTCATACATTTTCATCACAACACCATGCATAAGAACAATCAACACACATTTGGTAGCATGCAGCTTTTTGGCTGTGGTCACACTGAAAATGAACTAGTCTGGAGAACAGGACAAACATCATTTGTTTAATGCTGTGTAATTAGCGCAGCTAATAATAACCTTTAATTGCCACCACATGCATTGTCCTCTCTCCCTGTCATCATTCCACACTCACACAGTCACATCACCATTGTTTGTCTCCTGTTCCCATTAATCACTATCATTAATTATCATTTGGTAAAAGTTGTGTTATAGTTTATCCAGTTCCTAAATGAAAGGCCAACTCGTGTAAAAGAAATTCAGTGAAAGTCATTTCATTAAGTAATGTACAGTACTTGTTTACTGTCAGTAAGTAATTAAATATGATATATGAAACACAGAGGGCTTTGCTTCTTTATTCTTTAACAATAGATATGGACACCAGAGTTAAGTGTCACTTTATTTTTTCAATGTAATTTCTCAAAGACAAGATTTGTTTTTATGACTTTTTTTTTTACATATGCTTTTTACTTAAGTACTTGAATACAGTCTAAATTACAGCCTAAAATCATCAGAATGTAAGAGAAGAATAAGAATATAATATTAATATATAATAAAATATTTGATGAAAGTATAAATAAAGAAAGGTACAAATCTGTCCAGATATTGCCAGCTTGAGGTCCTATGTATGACACACCTCAATCGAGGCTCCAAAGGAAGTGTGCTTTGATACCAAGCCCTAAACATGCTCACCTAAAATGAGTTTGTGAAGGCTGACACCAACACAGTGTACCCTCTAATACCTCTAATACCCTTATACAATACACAATTCATGTTTTAAAGATAGAAAAGAACCCATGCATGTATGAGCATCTGTACCTGACTCTACCTGCAAACCATAATACATTATGCTTATATACATTATTCATGTGTGATCTGCTCCTGCTCCAGGCACAATGGTAAATGAACTGTACTTATATATCTCCTTTCTAGCCTTCTGACCACTCAAAGCTCTTTTACACTACATATCTCATTCACCCATTCACACCCATTCATACACTGATGGCATTAGCTGCCATGCAAGGTGCCAACTGCTCATCAGTTTGAGGAGCTAACCATTCATACACGGGGTTCAGTAGCTTGCCCAAGGACGCTTCGACATGCAGAGGAGTTAGGGATCGAACCGCCGATCATCTGATTAGTGGACGACCCACTCTGCCTGTTTGAAACGTCCATGTCAAAGCTATTATATCGAGCCATCCATCCCAACCTGTACTGTGTACAATGGTACACTACTTCAACATGGCCATTTGAGGGCGTATATAAAGTATGATGGCTACCAGTAAGTTACCACTACTATAACTACTATTTTGCATCTTCGATTAAAAGCCCAGTGTGTCAGATTTAACTATTGTTTCCCGTATATTTGTATGAAAATAATAATTGTTATGTATTTGCGATTTTAGAATGAGACTTTTATATGTACGGACACCACGGGTGCCCTTCCATCATGCATGTTTTTACAGAACTCCAGAACAGACAAACCAAACACAGGCTCTGGACGGAGCCTTTCACATTTCTCACATTTCACAGCCACCGTAGTTTCTCATTTACACTTGGAAAGAAAGGAAAGAGGGTGAGGAGAGGTGGCTGTACGGAATCAGTAGATGCTAGATGCCACTAAATCCTACACACTGCTCCTTTAATGCAGTGACTACATTTGCTTGGCCAGCTGCTGCTTAATGTAACTGTGTATAGATCTTGTAGTACTGCTGCTTCTGCTACTTTTACTGTTACTGCTGCTGTAGCTAAACTATATGACACACATGATCAGAGCCGGCTGTGTGGTCAGACAATATCTGACAGACTGATAACAACACTTACCTCATTGGTTGCTGTCTCATGCTTCCTCTGTAGGCCCTCAAACTCCTGTATGGCTGTAGGAAGCAGAGGATGCCAATAAGCCATCTTCATCAGTAATTCACAATGAAGGAAATGTGAGAGAGGAACACAGAACTCATCATCCTGTTTAAAAAAAAAGTCAACAAGTGGAAACTTCTCCAGCATGTGATCATTTTTCATTCAGTGACTTGTGCAGCGTATGTCCTGTGTCACCTGACTGTTATAGCAGGGGATGTTGAATATAGCAACCTGGTTGTCTGAATGTTTGAACTGTAATAGCAAGGGGAACTGCCTTGTATCATGGGTAATAACTATCAAGATAAACTGTGTTACATACATACATACATACATACATATACAACTACAGTACGAGCCAAAAACATAAAAAAAGTGAACGGCTTGTAGCAGATGTGACCCCTTTGGGTGCTTAATGCTGTATTCCTAGCAGGACAAGAGAAGTCAAATTTAAGTTGTCATATTTAACAGTTATTTTTGACGTCCATAGAATAAGACATATTCATCACATTCAGCCTTTACTCACTCCTCGTGACATTAAAAAAAAAAACAGGAAACTGACTAAGAATGGCCATTAGCTGCAGTGAGAGAAGTTCTGATTCAAGAGGTTTGCGAAGGAACAGACTGACATTTGGGATATACAGTCTGCTTGTTACAAAGCGTACGCTGAGACAGATGATGTACATTTTTCCTTCCTGTAAATCCAGTAGAGAATAAAAATAACCGAAGCACAGAGTAACTGAGTAACATACTGTGAGGACACAGTATAGAAAAATCCAACAGTTTTTAACAATTAAGCATCCTAGTCTGTACACAGTGTTCAATAAAATCAATAAAGCAACATATTTTACAAAAATGTTGAACAGTTACAGCTGAGCTTATAATATACTGTTCCAGGTAACACTACAGTATGCCTGGCACAAGACAAGCTGCATTACAGACTCCTGTGAATTATTCTACTTTATTTAGTATTCAACTTGTGTTATTTTGCATTGCACTACATTTTACAGATCAATATTGTACTTTTTGTTCCACTATATTTATGTGACTGCTGCTTTTGTAAAATAAAATTAAAAAACAAAAACATGATTGTATCTTGTCTCTCTCCTCTCCTCTCTCTCTCTCCATCACCACCACCATCTGTAAACATACATGTCTCATTAATGCATGTTACTAACTAAACTTCTTCCCTGGAGTTTCTGTGCTCTGTCGTCCAGCAGGTTGTCATGGATCGTGGCTGCTGCTGTGGTCCTGCATGATTTATTACTGTCATTATTGTTACCATATCTCCATTACAGTTTATAGTTAGTTAATGATTTGCTGCTGCTGTGCATCTTGATCTGATTTGTTTAATGCGTTGTATGTAACTTAGTTAATATTAACTTCACCTTGCAATAATAATAATAATAATAATAATAATAATAAGAAGAAGAAGAAGAAGAAGAAGAAGAAGAAGAAGAAAAAGAAGAAGAAGAAGAAGAAAAAGAAGAAGAAGAAGAAGAAGAAGAAGAAGAAGAAGAAGAATGATACAACAGTCTTCACAGGATTGGTGTGATTTTTGTTTGTTTGTTTTACAGTGGAAGTGACAAACCAGTGTTAATGCTGAAAGGTGCCATTCTTTTGGCATAATAAATTTTTCATCTTTGCGTACATTAACTATATACAATGCGCTTTTGCTCATTTGATTTTATTTGTAAAAGACAAACTAAAGTTTGTCAGTTCACACTGAATCATATTTTTCTACGTCAACAGCAGTCCTCTGTGTACTAACTGACACCAGTCAGTCCTGTAGCAGTAAAGTAAAGTAAAGTAAAGTAAATGGAGTAAATGTCAGCATTGTTGTCATTACTTTTTAAAACTAAGTAATAGTTATGGAAGCATTATTAAGAATACATCAAGAGTGCACTCTACATAAAGAGTGTACATAAAGTATTTGTTTAATGAACGCTGCAGACTGCACAGAGAAATGAGGGCGGAAGTCAAGTCTCCTGCTGGACCTGGACTTTGACCATGAACATGAACAACCTCAAGTTAAAGACATTAGAGCCTGCGTGTCCTCATCCTCCACTGCCGTCTGTCCCCGGACAGCCACGCGTGAATCAGTGCACTGCTCAGTCGCTGAAGGAGACAGGAAAGAGGAGAGACAGATCCACTCACCTCGGTCTGAGAGCTCAGTGAGGACGCTCACTCTCTGCAGCTCCTCTGCGGCCATGGCGTTACACAGGAAGTGCACCTCCTCTACTCGTGACACACCTGTAGGGTGATCACCAAGCGCGCGAGCTACAGGCGGTGGCATAATACGTCAATGACACGCACGAGACAGTGTGCTCATGGACTAACACTATTTGAGTATTGAGATGAACGCAGAACTCGGGGTCTACAATAACCTTCAACACATAGCCTGATATGCACAGGAATAACCCGATCATCATGTGTGCATGTTTTATGACGCTGCTACAGAACACTTAAAGTAGCTGTGCTTTAGTTCCAGCAGCTGTGACATCACATCCTGAACATGTGTTTGTTTTTCATCAAGAGGCAAAGGAGAGGAGACACTCCCATGAAGGACAAGCTCTATCTGGGATCTCATCTCATCTTGAAGGTACATTGTTTTTTCCAAGATTTTTTACTGACATAACAATTTTAGCAATTTTGTATTTTGTATCTGAGCAGCAGTGCGTAGCTGTGAGCAGGTTTTAAGTACACGCTCTGCATTTCTGACACCAATCATTACTGGTGTAGATGGTCATACAGAAGACAACTGTTCTGCACGGAACCTGAACATCCAGACAAGTCCTAGAATCTACTGTAATATTTGACATGTGCTCCGTGGGCCTGTGTTACAGCAGAGAAGACACACATACGTGTGTGTTGAATGCTAACTCTTTAGTGATGAGGCGACAACAGTATACTTCATTTAATTTATTCATGGACACAAACTCACAAAACCATTATGGTAGCACAACAAAGAATTAGTTGCTGCAGACAGACAGGAATGTTTAATATACTCTTATATACTCATTCTTTTGCGACACAAATTCGACAGCAAAACACAAATAATGTAAACATCCACTGTGTTTTTCCAGAGAAGAAGAAGCAACAGGGAAGAAAGAGTCAAAGTAACTTGGGTGGGCAACATACAGTAAACATCTCAACTCTGCTTTATAGACCAAGTTTGTCTGTTTACTCGTGTTATGAATGTTGACATGAGAAAATCAGAAATATCCAACTTGAAGCCACTGACATGAAAGAATACAGCAGTTGCCTGTATTAAACAATACATAGGCAGTGAGGAAGAGAGAGCCTTGATAATAAATCCACCCTCAGTACTCAGTGACATGAATAATGTTCTGAAACTGAAACATGCAGATCATGACTTATAGTTTAGAAAATATTACTGACAGTCCCAATAAAAACTCAAGCTTCACCTACTGGTACTGGCTGCAGGGATACTGAATTTCATTATGACAATGCCCCCCTTGTTTTTAGCAGGAGATGGATATTACATAGTATTTCTTTAGAAAAAGAAAAGAAGGGGGTCCAGCAGTAACACACCCCAATAAATAAGGATTGGTAAAGAATTTCAAAGATATGTTCACGTTTTTGCAATCAATCATTACAACCACAGACACTTTTCCATATATAACTTACACTACAGTACATCTACAGAAGGGGGGATTATTGCCCTGTAATTCAGGGTAGGGAAAGGGGGGTGGGGTGTTGGGGCAAACTGATTCATCATCATTACTGGAGGTATTAACAGTGAAGGTGAAGTATGGGATGGGTGAACGCTTGATGACATCAGCCCCCTAAACGCCTTTTTGTGCAGGGCTGAAGGGTGAGATGAAAGAAGGAATAAAGGGAGAAGAGGATGCTGGGAGAAAAGTGTGTTGGGCTAGAGCCAGAGCATCCCTTAGTTTGCCTCAGTGACGGGCAGCAGACTCTCTGGGGTAAAACTCAGCCAGGGTACTCTGAGGAATCCTCTTCAGCATCTCCTTGGGGAAGATTCGCAGCAGCTGCCAGCCAATGTCCAGAGTTTCATACACTGTCCTGTTGTCGTATGGGCCTGAGAGAGACAGAAGGGCCACCAAGGGTGCTGGTTAACATCCAAACATACTGTATATCATCTGGGACTATCTCATCCACACACATTCACTACTAATACTGTATATAGTTAATTATTTTTAAGAGACATAACAAGAGCTTTTATTGTGACAGTAACAAGTATCAAAAAGGTTATCAAATCCTGATCAAGGGTGTAGTTTGGGGTTTAAGATTTCATTTTCTTCTTTCTTCTAGTCATGGTCAGGTTAGCATCTGGCAAGCAAGAACTCCTGTGATTTCCAACATGTCTCGCTCCATATGATCGGACATGACATCTTTATATTAACCTGTCTAAAAATCGACGACTAAACAGTCAAAGAAGGCTCCAAAAAACATGTAAAGGATATAAAACAATTCAATTTGTGATGGAAGACAAAAATGAAGTATTGTAAGCTCGTCTTCAACAACTTATTTAAAGCCACCTGTGCAGATGTTGATTACTTCTAATTTGGACGCTTGGGACAGTATCGAGTGGCAGATAGTGTTGCACACTGCAACTTCACCGCTTCCCACAGTTACATTCTAATTAGTTTGGGGTTTTAACCAGTTTCACAGCAGGCCTAGTTCAGTGTGACATGTGACAGCCAATTAGATGCTGTTTCCAGTTGTTAGCCATGCTATTTCATTTAATAAAAACATTCAATTCTCTAATTAGTCTATTTAATCTGATTTGGATTTTATATGGATTTTTTGTTCTATCCGGACCTATGACAACATTCTGATACTGATGTTGTTTGATCAGCTAAGCCAGTAATACAGTAAGTAAGCACAGTTTAATTGTTTACCATGCACAGACCATTTGCTGGACAGAACAACAGAATAAGAGCAATGTGAGAGAAGTGAGCTCAGGGCTTCCTGATTGGATGGTCCAATATATGTTCATTCTTCTGGCCAGTACTAAACTTGTGCGTCTCATGATCCCAAACCATGGCGTTCATTAAAAGCAGCAATTTGAAACAGCACTATGAGACACAGCTCTTTTGAGAAATTGTATCCACAGAATTGCAAAATGAGAATACATAAACTATGCACTGTACGACAGATCCATCTCACATAAATCACACATTTATTCACAGTCCAGCAACCTGCAAACAATGTCCACTAAAGACAGCCCTTCCCGGGACGTTACATGAATGCAAAGAAAAAAGTAATTTGTGCTAAACAACAACCAGAAAGTCAGAGATATTAGCAGATGATGGACTGGCACACCTTGAGCTATTCAGTGCAGTGGGCATATTGTTGAGCACTGATGAGTCTACAGATGATCACCTGTTATTGCCCAGCTTTTGGTGTATGTCGGATTTTTTTCACAAAGAAGAAAGAGCTCTACGAGGACCCGTTGGGTATAACACCACTCGAGAAACATACAAGAGGGGAGAAGGTATACAAGGCAATAACGGTGGGGCTGAGAAAGAGGGGGATAAATCTGAAACCGTCTCAGTCACCAGATAGACAGGTGACAAACCTTATTTTATAGCTTACCACTGTATCATCCATTAGACCGTGCTGTGTCATTCTGTCACAAGAGTTTGCTGAAGTAATGAATAAAATCAGAAAACTAATCAACCTCTTAAGGATGTCCTTGTCTATCGTATCGTTTATTCTAGTTCACACTGCTATAACGTGAATAAACACATACTGTAACCACATGGTATACACTTGATGACACTGAAAGGTTAAACAATCTTGAACAGTGTCATAGCACTGATGGTGGCAGGAGGTGAAAGGAGAAGACGACATTATCTGCATTATTCTCAAAAAGCACCATCAAATAAGCACACAAACTACAAAGAATGTTAATTAGATCTAAAAAAAGACAAAACTAAGCTAGCTGTTTCAAGTCCTCATGCTAAGCTAGGCTAATCAAAGCCTAGCACCAGCATCGTACTAAACACATAATGACCAGTTTATTCAGATCATTTTTACTGACTCCATTGAATGAACTATTCAGTAGTAAACAAAGAAGGCTAGCACCATGGTATAGCCAGCAGACTCGTAAATTAAAGCAAGAGGCACGTAAATCTGAACGCAAATGGCGTGCCACTAAACTGGCAGAATCTCATCTAGTCTGGCAAGATAATCTTAAAACATACAGGAAGGCTCTCCGTAATGCCAGAGCAGCCTATTACTCTTCTTTAATTGAGGAGAATAAGAACAACCCCAGGTTTCTCTTCAGCACTGTAGCCAGGATAACAGAGAATCACAGCTCTACTGAACCATCTATTCCTTTAGGTCTAAGTAGCAATGACTTGAGCTTCTTTAATGATAAGATTATAACTATTAGAGATAAAATCCATCACCTCTTGCCCTCAACAGGCATTGATCTGCATTTTGATACAGCAAGTTTTGAAACAGCTGTAAAACCTGTTATGTATTTAGACTGTTTTTTTCCCATCGACCTTCATCAAATAACTTTAATCATTACTGCAGCTAAACCGTCAACCTGTCTCTTAGACCCCATTCCAACCAGGCTGCTCAAGGATGTTTTACCTGTAGCTAGTAATTCGCTATTGGATATGATTAATCTGTCTTTATTATCAGGATATGTACCACAGTCCTTTAAGGTAGCTGTAATTAAACCTCTTCTTAAAAAGCCCACTCTAGATCCAGAGGTCTTAGCCAACTACAGACCGATATCAAACCTTCCCTTTCTGTCTAAGATACTTGAGAAAGCTGTAGCTAATCAGCTGTGTGACTTTCTCCATAACAATAGTCTATTTGAGGATTTCCAGTCAGGATTTAGAGTGCATCATAGCACAGAAACCGCATTAGTCAAAGTTACAAATGACCTCCTAATGGCATCAGACAAAGGACTCATCTCTGTACTTGTCCTGTTAGAACTTAGTGCTGCATTTGACACCATTGACCATCAAATTCTTTTACAGAGACTGGAACATCAAATTGGCATCAAAGGAACCGCCCTAAGCTGGTTTAAATCGTATTTTTTAGATCAATCTCCGTTTTGTTCATGTCCAAATGAGAATCTTCCATGCCGACCAAAGTTTGTCATGGAGTCCCACAAGGTTCTGTACTTGGACCACTTTATTTAGTTTTATATATTGCTTCCTTTGGGAACATTATTAGAATCACTCATCAATTTTCTTGTTATGCTGACGACACCCAATTCATTCTCGATCAAGCCTGATGCAAACCAATCAGTTAAACTAAACTCCAAGCATGCCTTAAGGATATAAAAAGTTGGATGATCTACAATTTTCTGATGTTAAATTCAGAACAAAACTGAGTTCTTGTATTGGACCCAAACACCTCAGAAACTCTCTTTCTAGAGACTTAGTTACTTAGATGGGATCACCCTGACCTCCAGCTCCCCGTAAAGAATCTTGGAGTTGTTTTTGATCAGGATTTGTCCTTTAACATCCACATAAATCAAATTTCGAGGTCCTGCATTCTTCCACTTACGTAACCATCGCCTAAAATCAGACGCATTGTCTCTCAGGCGGCGCAGAAAAAACTTAGTCCACGCATTTTGTTACTTCAAGGCTGGACTATGTTAACTCTTTGTTATCGGCTGCTCTAATAAGTCTCTTAGGACTTTGCAGTTAATTCAGAATGCTGCTGCATGTGTTCTGACAGGAACCAAGATCAGAGATCACATCTCTCCCATTTTGGCTTCCTTGCATTGGCCTTGCTTTAAATCTAGAATAGAATTTAAAATTCTTCTCCTTACTTACCAAAGCTCTTCATGGTCAGGCACATCGTATCTAAAAGAGCTATCTACCTTACTACCCCTCTAGAACACTGCGCTCTCAGGACGCTGGGTTCCTTGTGGTTTCCTATAGTTTCCCAAAAGTAGGATTGGGAGCCAGAGCTTTTCAGCTATCAGGCTCCTCTTCTGTGGGAACAAACTTACCTTTCTGGGTTCGGGAGGCAGACCGGTCAACCCTTTAAGAAATAGACTAGACTTCCTTTTTGATTAAAGCATTATAGTTAGGCTGGCTAGGTCACCCTTAAGTTATGCTGCCATAGGATATTAGACTGCCGGGGTGGACTCCACCCCAGGGTTATGGCTGCAGCACGGTATTGGTTGATGAGGATGCACCACATCTCCCTTACCGAAAACTTTCACCTCACTCTCTCTCTCTCATCTCTTCTCCAGCTCTGTCCTCCAGCAGGTTCGTGGATGGTGGCTTGCCTGCTGTGATTCCTGCACGACTGGCCCTCCTACATATATTATTACTGGCATATTACTTCATCTACCATACTGTACTGTAATCATGTTTTTTCATTCATTGTAATCATTGTCCTTTTATCAGTCATTGTACAATATGTTTGTGTTGATTTGTCCTGTACACGTGACATCTATTGCACGTCTGTCCGTCCTGGGAGAGGGATCCCTCCTCTGTGGCTCTTCCTGAGGTTTCTTCCCCCTTTTTTCCCTGTTAAGGTTTTTTTGTGGGCAAGTTTTTCCTCACTGGAACCGAGGGTCTAAGGACAGAGGGTGTCACTCCCTGTACAGATTGTAAAGCCCTCTGAGGCAAATGTACTTTGTGACTTTGGGCTATACAAATAAAATTGATTTGATTTAGTAGAGGCTTATACTAAACCTGATCAATTTGATTTCTTAATTAATCTCTGAAATATTTTTTTTTGTACTGTATATTGTTGGTGTGAGTAGGAGGACAAAAAGAAAGGGGGGTTGGGTGTCGTGTTGCTATAATGACTATTTTCATGTGGAATCCATAAGTTGTGTGTGTACAGTGTTTATGTAAGCGTCTGAGCTCTGAGCTTTGTTAAGTATCTTTGGAGAAAAGAGATGAAAGGGGTCAGGAACGCTGCAGCAACAAAGAGGGAACCTACACAGATCAATATTTTTCAGGGACAAACGTAAACACAGAAATACACTGTGAACGCCACTTTAACCATCATTTTCCAAAGTGACTGAAACAGATGAACAAAAATATTCAATACCCTGAAGCACTCTTCTTACTGTTGCTTAGATTGCTCATTATTTTTGGACCACCACAACAAGAATTCTGATCTTATTCCTGTGAGATAATAAAACATGTGAAGACATCTGCGATGTGGGCCATCAAAGTCAATTACCTCATGGCGGTTAATAGTGAATACTTGAGAAAAGGCCAAACAAATGTAATGAGTGCAGTGAAGCAAAGGTCATTTATACTATGGAATGACACAGAGGACTTCAAGGTCAGTGTTAGAGACCAGATAAGAGACACAGCTTGTCACTCACATTCATTTGTAGGTGTGTTTCAGGTATGTATGTGGTACAGTGACACACCACTAAACCAGATTGCTCCTGCTCCCACACTGCTTTGATAGAAACGGCATGAAGATCTCTGTGGTGAAACGGTGTGCTTTCTCAAGGATTCAAGGAGTTTTATTGACTGTGCGTGCAAGGCGCACACTATATGTTATCCACCGCGCTTATTGAGTGTGCCTGAAAGAGCACACTCTTTAAAACCTCTCGGGCTTATTCTTATTCGTCTTCCGTTTCTTCCGTGTTTTTTTCGGTTCGCTTCTCCTCCCAGAGTTTTTGTCGCACATACACAAAACGGGTATCAAAACGACCGGCTCGGCCGGGAATCGATGGCTAAGACTTTTCTAAGAGTTTCGGCAAACGGTTTTGCCAAAAATCCAGAAAAACGAAGGCCAAAAAACAAAACGCCAACAAAAGAATGGGTGTGTATTGGCGAGAACTCTCCAGACCTAGAGTGCGTGATGTCCCATCGCTAGAGTGGAGTAGGGGAGAGAACACTCAGTGAAAAAATCAAAACGGATTTTCA
Organism: Larimichthys crocea; assembly: GCF_000972845.2. Taxonomy (NCBI): domain Eukaryota; kingdom Metazoa; phylum Chordata; class Actinopteri; family Sciaenidae; genus Larimichthys; species Larimichthys crocea. The sequence continues at coordinate 21,527,089 of NC_040011.1, forward strand.
CTTACCCTGGCCTCAAATGCCCAGCTTACAGACATTGATTATCCCCTCAAATGTAGGAAATTCGAGGTGATCGCAGTGATTACCACTGTTGAACTGTTCCTATACTAGTTTTGGCTCCATAAGCGGATTTGATCGGACTACTCCCGCCAACATCCTCATAGACTCCAAGGTTAAAAAAGGAGCGAAATTTTCTGGAGAAAGGCCGAAAGTAACGTTTCTCTCTCTTGCTCCTGAGGGGCACATTTTTCATTATCGACACAAAAACGAAATGATGTAAAACGAGCAGAAGGTATCATCGTGCCTAGGTTAAGCCGGTTCCAATGATTGGAATTACGGTTTTGGCCAAAAAGTCCCTTCCTTCGAGAGGAGTTCTCAGCATTTTCTCTCAGTCCTCTAACTGGGACATTCACAACAGGTGCAATCAGCCTGCTGGCTTTCGGATTCCCCATGGTGCCTTGTGCAACCTGCAGCCTGTCGTAAAGGAGAAGAGGGGGGAGGGGCCACCAGAGCCGGCGCAGCCATTTTAGAGTTCCTTTGGCACTTAATTTGAACTTTGTCTGTCTAAAATGGCAGACAGTAGACAGCCAGAGCAGCTGCTCTTAACTGCTTAATGATAATTACACTTCGCCACTAGTTCTGAATTAAATACCTGCCTAGATTAAATGGTAATGCCAACATGGTAATGTTTTAATTGCTAGTTGCATCACAGCTGTTAACATGCTAATGCTAACATGCTAATGCTACAATGCTAATTGCTACAGTGCTAATGTTAAACTATTGCTAATGAAACATGACAAGCTAAAATGTTAATGTTAACTGTTAAGCCCATTCACGTTAACATGCTAATGTTAACATTCTAATTGCTAACATGCTAATGTTAACTGTTACCCATGCAGCCGCTTTAAATGCTAATGTTAAAATGCGAATGCTAACATGCTAATTGTTAACATGCTTAATTGCCTAACATGCTAATGCTAACATGCTAATGTATTACTGTTTAGCCACATCAGCGCTAACATGCGAATGTTAACAATGATGCGAATGCTAAACTCTAATGTTAACATGCTAATGCTAACATGCTGATCTGTAACTGCTAGCCCATCAGCGTTAACATGCTAATGTTAACATGTTAATGTTATCGCTAATGTGAAGGTGTTCGCGCATCAACCGTTTAAAATGCCTAATGCTGAACCATGGCTAATGTTAAACTTGTATGCTAACACATAGTAAATCATAACATGGTAATAGGCCAACATGTAATGTTACACCTAAAGCTAACATGCCAATGCTAAATGCAATGTACTTTACCCCATCGCTAAGCTATGTAACTGCCATGCATTACTGCTTAAGCAGCAATGTCACGCCATTAAATTCACTAGCCCTAACGCTAACTACATGCTAATGTTACTGCTAGTGCCGCAGCGCTAACATGCTAATGGTAAAATGCCAATGGTAACGACGCGTAGCCCATCCAGTGTTACATGCTAATGGTAACATGTCTTAATGCGAAACTGTTAATGTTAACTGTTAGCCTATCAGCACATCAGCGCTACATGCTAATGTTACCATGCCCTAATGTTAACTAGTTAGCCCATCAGCGTAACATGCCTAATGCTTAAAAAAATGCGATTACTACATGCTAATATTAAAATGCTAATGTTAACATGCAATGTTAACTGCTAGCCCATCAGCGTTAAACATGTTATGTTAAACATGCTAATGCTAACATGTAATGCTGAACTATGTTAATGCTAAAATGCTAATGTAACAGTTAATGCTAACATCTAATGTTAACTGCCTAGTCCCAGCAGTGTTGAACATGCTAACTATAACATGCTAATGCTAACCATGCTAATGCTAAAGCTGAGTCCATCATTGTAACCTGCTAGCTAAAATTGCTATGCTAATTGCTAGCACGTAAGCGCTAGCTGCTCCTGTGTCTAAATAAACATGTTAAAAATGACTGTTTGAGGTGTGCTTTTTGAATACAGACCCCACAACAGCCCACCGTCACTCTCAAATTTCTTTTCTAGTACTAAATTTGCTGAGGCAGTGGTCGACGGGGACCAGAGTCAGGCACACTGTCAAAATTTCTTTAGAAATTTTCTAGTTCTATTTCGTCTTCCTTCCGTTTCTTCCGTGTTTTTTTGGCTCGCTTCTCCTCCCAGAGTTTTTGTCGCACATACACAAAACGGGTATCAAAACGACCGGCTCGGCCGGGAAGGCATGGCGAAGACTTTTCTAAGAGTTTCGGCAAACGGTTTTGCCAAAAATCCAGAAAAACGAAGCCAAAAAATGAATGGGTGTGTATTGCGAGAACTCTCCAGACCTAGAGTGCGTGATGTCATCGCTAGAGTGGAGAGGGGGAGAGAACAATCAGTGAAAAAAAATAAACGGATTTCACTACCCTGGCCTCAAATGCCCAGCTACAGACATGATTATCCCCTAAAATGTAGGAAAATTCGAGGTGATCGCAGTGAATAACACTGTTGAAGCTGTCTCCTATATAGTTTTGGCTCCAACAGGCTGATTTGATCGACTACTCCCGCCAACAGCCTCATAGACTCCAATGTTAAAAAAGGAGCGAAATTTTCTGGAGAAAGGCAGAAGTAACGTTTCTCTCTCTTGCTCCTGAGGGCACATTTCTTCATTTATCGACACAAAACGAATATGTAAAACGATCAGGAAGGTCTCACATCGTGCCTCAGGTAAGCCGGTTCAATGATTGGAATTACGGTTTGGCCAAAGGCCTTCCTTTTCGAGAGGAAGTTCCAGCATTTCTCCTCAGTCTCTAACTGACATTCTAACAGGTGCAGATCAGCTGCTGCTGATTAGGTCCTGGTTGCTTGGCAACCTCAGCCTGCGTGAAGAGAAGAGGGGGAGGGGCCACCAGAAGCCGAGCGGCAGCCATTTTAGTAGTTCTTGGCACTTAATTTGAAACTTGTCTGTCTAAAATGGCAACAGAGACAGCAGAGCAGCTAGCTCGTTAACAGCTAATGATAATTACCATTAGCCACTAGGAATTAAATACATGCTAAAAACATGGTGAATGCCAACAATGGTATGTTAAGTTGCTAGTGGCAGCGTTAACATGTAATGCTAACATGCTAATGCTACATGCTAATGCTAACATGCTAATGTGACATCGAATGCTACATGACAATGCTAACATGTTTAATGCTAAATGCTAATGTTAACTGTTTAGCCCATCAACGCTAACAGGCTAATGTTTACACATGCGAACAGCCTCATAGACCCAATGTAGAAAAAGGAGCGAAATTTTCTGGAGAAAGGCAGAAGTAACGTTTCTCTCTCTTGCTCCTGAGGGCACATTTCTTATTTAATCGACACAAAACGAATATGTAAAACGATCAGGAAGGTCCTCATCGTGGCCTCAGGTTAAGCCGGTTCAAATGATTGGAATTAACGGTTGGCCAAAAGTCCTTCCTTTTCGAGAGGAGTTCTCAGCATTTTCTCTCATGCTAATGTTAACTGCTAGTGCATCAGTGCTAACATGCTAATGCTAAAATGCCAATGGTAACTGCTAGCCCATCAGCGTTAACATGTTAATGCTAACATGTTAATGCTAACATGCTAATTTAAACTGTTAGCCTATCAGCACATCAGCGCTAACATGCTATGTTTAACATGCTAATGCTAACATGCTAATGCTAACATGCTAATGTTAATGTTTAGCCCATCAGCGCTAACAGGCTATGTTAACATGCTAACTGCTAACATGCTAATGCCTAACATGCTAATGTTAACATGCGAATAATGCTAAAATGCTAATGTTACATGTTAATGGTAACATGCTAATGTTAACTGCTAGTGCATCAGTGCCAACATGCTATGCTAAAATGCCCAATGGTAACTGCTAGCCCAGAAGCGTTAACATGCTAAGGGTAAACATGCTAATGTTAACTGTGTAGCTATCAGCCACATCAGCGCTAACATGCTAATGGTAACATTGTAGATGATAACATGCAATGTTTAACATGCTAATGTTAACATGCTAAGGGTAGCTGTTAGCCCATCAGCCGTAACATGGGCTAATGCTAACAGCTAATGTTACATGCTAATGATAACATGCTAATGCTAACTGCTAGCCCATAAGCGTTAACATGCTAATTTTAAAAGGCTACATGCTAACAGGCTAATGTTTAACCGCTAGTGCATCAGCGCTAAATGGTAATGCTAACATGCACAATGTTAACTGCTAGCCCATCGCGTGAAACAGGCTATGGTAACATGCTAATTGTAACTGTTAGCCCATCAGCGTTAACATGCAATGTGTTAAAATGCGAATGGTAACATGCTAATGGTAACATGTTAATGCTAACATGCTAATGTTAACTGTTAGCCTATCAGCACATCAGCGTTAACATGCTAATGTTAACATGCTAATGCTAACATGCTAATGTTAACTGTTAGCCCATCAGCGCTAACATGCTAATGTTTAAAAGGCGAATGCCTAACATGTTCAATGGTACCATGTTATGCGAACATGCTAAGGTTAACGTTAGCCTATCAGCACATCAGCGTTAACATGCTAATGTTAACATGCTAAGATTAACTGCTAGCCCATCAGCGTAAAACAATGCTAATGTTTAACAATGCTAATAGCAACATGCTAATGCTAAAATGCAATGTTACATGTTAATGTTAAATGCTAATGTTAACCGCTAGTGCATCGCGCTAAAATCTAAGGCTAACCATGCCAATGTCAACTGCTAGCCATCAGCGTTGAATGCGAATGGTAACATGCTAATCTTAACATGCTAATGTTTAACTGTTAGCCCATCAGCGCTAACATGCTAATGTGTTAAAATCGAATGGCTAACATGCGAATGCTAACATGCTAATGTTAACTGTTAGCCTATCAGCACATCAGCGTTAACATGCTAATGTTAACATTCTAATTTACATGTTTTAGCCCATCAGCGCTAACATGCTATGCTAACATATGCGAATGCAACATGCTAATGGTAACGTTAATGCTAAAATGCTAATGTTTAACATTAATGCTAACACTAAATGCTATCCATCATCGTTAACATGCTAATGCCTAATGCAATTGCTAGCACGTAAGCGCTAGCTGCTCCGGTGTCTAAATAAACATTTTAAAAAATGACTGTTTGAGGTGTGCTTTTTGAATAAGACCCGTGCAACAGCCCACTCGTACCTCTCAAAATTTCTTTTTCTAGTACTAAATTTGCTGACGTGTCAGTAAAATGTATGAGGACGACGGGGCCAGAGTCAGGCAACACTCAAAATTTCTTTAGAATTTTTTCAGTTGTGAGTGTGCCTGAAGGAGCACACTCTTTTATTATCTCTCGAGGCTATAATATCCTCTTCCGTGTTTCGCTTCCGTGTTTTTTTTGGTTCGCTTCTCCTCCAGAGTTTTTGTCCGCACATACACAAAACGGTATCAAAACGACCGGCTTCGGCCGGAATCGATGGCTAGTCTTTCAAAGAGTTTCGGCAAACGGTTTTTTGCCAAAAATCCAGAAAAATGAAGCCAAAAATTGAATGGGTGTGTATTGCGAGAATTTCCAGAGCTAGACTGAGTGATGTCATCGCGAGAGTGGAGAGGGGAGAGAACAATCAGTGAAAAAAATAAAACGGATTTCACTACGTGGACTCAAATGCCCCCTACAGACACGATTTCTACATAGAAACGTAGCAAAATTTGTTGTATCACTCACATTCGCCTGCCAAAGCTGTCATACATATAGTTTTTGGCTCCTACAGGCTAATTGATCGACTACGCCCCACCAAAGCCTCATAGACTCCATGTTATGTTAAGCCCGAGATTTTCTACGCACACACACAAAACCACACACACACACAGACAAACAACACACAACGCACTACGCACACACACAACACACACACACACACACACACCAGACAGAACAAGCACACACACACACACACACACACGCAGTTGGAGGAGCAGATGCAGTCTGTAATCCGAAGCCTCTAGAAGGAGCAAGAGGAAGCATGTTCTGGACACGGTCTTAATGTCAGGACGGAGAAAACAGAAAAGTGGATAAACTGGAAAAAAGTGATTAAAAACTCGGAAAAAACCAAAGGAGGAATCTCCCGGACGACCATACCTGCAGGGTGGCAGTTGGAGGATTTGCACGGGTGAAGAATCGCAGCGTGAGAGATCGTCCTGCTGTGCTAATGCTAAATGCTAAAAACGCTAATGCTACAAGCTAAACGGCAAGTCCGTGAGCTAACAACTAGCCTAATGCTAATAATCGGAGCGCTAGCTCCGGGCCTAATCAGCACTGCTAGTCCACCAAGTATTGATAGATAAGCTCTGATGTAACAATTTTGTCTAGCTTTTACTTGAGTTATGGTGTGCTATGTGTGTGACTGTGACCCATATTTGTTATTTTAGCACATTAAGTTATGGTTTCTTATGTGAACATTACAAGAGTTTTACATTTTGGTTATTGTGATAATTAATATGTGTAATTGCTATGTAAATAGCATATATATATATGTGATGGTACTGTAGAAAAATAATCATTTGGTATCATAATATACTTATAATTATTTACCTTTTGCTACTGAGAAATTGTGATCTTATTTGCAATACAAGTTTAGTTAAGCACTTATCTCTACAGAATATAGAGACAATTTAAAAGTGATTCGTAGTTGAGATCTGAGAAATTGAAGTAATTGTGCTTGATCCTACTTATTAGTCACACCAAGATGATGATAAGCTCTGATGTAACAATTTTTTGTCTAGCTTTTACTGAGTTATGTGTGCATGTGGTGACTGTGACCATATTTGTTTATTTTAAGCACATTAAGTTATGGTTTTCTTACTGTGAACATTACAAGAGTTTACATTTTGGTTATTTGTGATATTAATATGTTAATTGCTATGTAAATAGCATATAATATATATATCATATATATATATATAGATATATATATATATATATATATATATATGATGATGGTACTGTTAGAAAAATAATCATTTGGTATCATATATACTTATAATTATTTACCTTTTGCTACTGAGAAAGGTGATCTTATTTTGCAATACAAGTTTAGTTAAAGCACTTATTCTCACAGAATATAGAGACAATTAAAGTGTTCATAGTTTAAGATCTGAGAAATTAAGTAATATGTTTCTGATCCTTATTGTAGGTCGGGTTTTTGAGGAACCCGTGATTTCGATAGAGCTGTCTGGAGGACGGAGCCAGAGAGAGACGGTTGATGGCGAGCTGGACCCGGGAGGATCGTAGACGTACACCCGGAATTGAATCTTTTGCTCACTTTTACACATACAACACACCCACACAATCGTGTGGCTGGACTGAACCCTAAAGGGTGCAGATAGTGAAGTTGAACAGAACAATAAGAAAAAACACGCGCAGCTGCGAAAACTTTTTATTTTGTTTTATTATTTCTATACCTACCCGGGTAAGGCTGTTGTATGTATTTCATGTGGTTTATTATTCTCCCCCGTCATATTAAAATAGGGGAGCATTGTCTCATTAACAAAAAGAGCCACAGTGTCGTGTCGTTTCATGTGCATCGGTTGGTTTACACTCGGCTTTGTAGCCAAATTAAATCTTCTGTTTCTTATTCTGGCCATTAGTTTCAAGTTATTATTATCATACTAAACTTTCTGCTTCAGAAGGGTTACACTAATATTAACTGTTAGCCCATCAGCGTGAACATGCTAATGCTAATATGCTAATGTTAACATGCTACTGCTAACATGCTATGCAAGCTTAGTCCATCATCGTTAACATGTTAATGCTAAAATGCTAATGCTAACATGCTAATGGCTACTGCTACCTAAAATGCTATGTGTAATTGCTAGCACGTAAGCGCTAGCTGCCTCCTGTGTCTAAATAAACATGTTAAAAATGAACTGTTTGAGGTGTGCTTTTTTGGATACAGACCCCAGCAACAGCCCACTCGTCACTCTCAAAATTTCTTTTCTAGTACTGAATTTGGCTGAGCAGTGTCAGTAATAATGCATGGGGGGCAACGGGGTCAGATCAGGCACACTCTAAAATTCTTTAAAATTTTTCTAGTTATATATTATTTTCTTACGCCCTTTTTTTGGCTCGCTATCTCCTCCCAGAGTTTTTGTCACACATCACAAAACGGGTATCAAACGACCGGCTCGGCCGGGACATGTGTGCTATGTCTTTTCTAAGAGTTTCGGCAAACGGTTTTGCCAAAAACGACAATTACGAAGCCAAAAAATGAATGGGTGTGTTATTAGCGAGAACTTTCCAGAGCTAGAGTGAGTGATGTCATCGCAGAGTGGAGAGGGGAGAGAATGATCAGTGAAAAAAAATAAACGGATTTGACTACCGTGGACTCAATGCCCCACTAACAACACGATTTTACATAGAAACGTAGCAAAATTTGTTGCAATCACTCACATTACGCCTGCCAAAGCTGTCAGACATATAGTTTTGGCCCTGACGGCCCTAATTGATCGACTACTTTCCCCCAAAGCCTCATATACTCCCATTTTAAAAAGCAGGAATTGTTCTGAAAGGAAGCAGAAGAACGTTTCTCTTCTCGCTCCTGAGGGCACATTTCTTCATTTATCGACACAAAATGAATATGTAAAACGATCAGGAAGGTCTCATCGTGCCTCAGGTTAAGCCGGTTCAATGATTGGAATTACGGTTTTGGTCAGAAATCCTTCCTGTTCGAGAGGCGTTCTCAGCATTTTCCTCAGTCTCTAAGTGACATTCTAAGAGGTGGCATAACTCCTCCACTGATACAGTTGTCCTGGTTGCTTAGCAACCTCAGGCCTGCGAAGGAGGAGGAGGGGGGAGGGGCCGGCAGACCTAGAAAAGGGGCGGCGGCCATTTTAGTAGTTCTTGGCACTTATGTGAACCTGTCTGTGTGAAAATGGCAGACAGAGGACAGCAGAGCGTTAGCGCAAGCTGGTAAAGGACATGCTATTTGCAAACATTAGCGACCAATGCTAAAATTTGTGCTAATTAACATTAGCCACTAGGAATTAAATACATGTTGATTACTAACAAGATAATGCTAACATGCTAATGGTAACTGCTAGCGCAGTTTAGCATGCTATGCTAACATGTTAATGTTACCATGCTAATGCCTAATGTTACATGCTAATGTTAACTGTAGCCATCAGTGTTTAACTGTGAGAGCAACATGGGTTAATGTACATGCTAATGTAACTGCTACGCATCGTGTTAACATGCTGAATGTTAACATGCTATGCTCAAATGCGTAATGCTAACATGCTAATGTTAACATGCTATGTTAACGCTAGCGCATCAGGGTTACATGCTAAGTAAAATGCTAATCTAACATGCTAATGCTAACATGCTAATGTTAACATGCTAATGTTAACTGCTAGCGCATCAGTTTTAACATGCATAAATCTAACAACTATGCTACATGCTCATGTTAAGCATGCTAATGTTAACTGCTAGCGCATCAGGGTTACATGCTAATGGTAAAATGCTATGCTAACTGCTAATGCATAACATGCTAATGTGAACAGCTATGTTAACTGCTAGCGCATCATTAACATGCTAAGCTAACAGACTGGCTAAAACAGCTATTGGTACATGCTAAGCTAAACTGCTAGGTATCAGTGTAACATGCTAATGCAACAGCTAATGCTAACTGCAGCGCATCAGTGTTAAACATGGCTAGTTAACATGCTTATGCTAACATGCTAATGCTAACAATGCTAATGTTAACATGCTAATATTAACTGCTAGCGCATCAGGGTTAACATGCTAATGGTAAAATGCTAATGCTAACATGCTAATGCTAACATGCTAATGTTAACATGCTAATGTTAACTGCTAGCGCATCAGTGTTAACATGCTAATGCTAACATAGTAATGCTAACATGCTAATGGTAACATGCTAATGCTAACTGCTAGCGTATCAGTGTTACAGGCTAATGCCTAACATGCTAATGCTAACTGCTAGCGCATCAGTGTTTAACATGCTAATGCTAACTATTAATGTTAGCATTAGCATGCGATGCCCCAGTTATGTCGGTTCAATGATTGGAAATACGGTTTTGGTCGAAATCCTCCTGTTCGAGAGGAGTTCTCAGCATTTTCTCTCAGTCTCTAAGTGACATTCTAACAGGTGCAGTAACTCCTCCACTGATTACAGTTGGTCCTGGTTGCTTGGCAACCTCAGCCTGTGTGAAGGAGGAGAGGGGGGAGGGGCCTGCAGAACCTGAGCGGCGGCCATTTTAGTAGTTCTTGGCACTTAATTGAACTGTCTGTGTAAAATGGCAGACAGAGACAGCAAGAGCGTTACGCAAGCTGTAAAGACATGCTATTGCAAACATTAGCGACCAATGCTAAAATTTGTGCTAATTAACATTAGCCACTAGGAATTAAAACATGTTGATTACTAACATGCTAATGTTAACTGCTAGGCATAGCGTTTATCATGCTAATGTTAACATGCTAATGTTAACATGCTAATGTTAACATGTTAATGTTAACAAATGCTAATGCTAACATGCTAATGTCGACATGCTAATGTTAACATGTTAATGCTAACATGCCAATGCTAACATGCTAATGTTAACTGTTAGCCCATCAGCGCTAACATGTTAATGGTAACATGCCAATGCTAACTGTTAGCCCATCAGCGATAACATGCTAATGCTAACATGCGAATGCTAACATGCTAATGTTAACATGCTAATGCTAACATGCTAATGCTAACTGCTAGCCCATCAGCGTTAACATGTTAATGCTAACATGCTAATGTTAAAATGCTAATGTTAACATGTTAATGCTAACATGCTAATGTTAACTGCTAGTGCATCAGCGCTAACATGCTAATGTTAACATGCCAATGCTAACATGCCAATGTTAACTGCTAGCCCATCAGCGTTAACATGTTAATGCTAACATGCTAATGTTAACTGTTAGCCTATCAGCACATCAGCGCTAACATGCTAATGTTAACATGCTAATGTTAACTGTTAGCCCACCAGCGCTAACATACTAATGCTAAAATGCGAATGTTAACATGCTAATGTTAACATGCTAATGCTAACATGCTAATGCTAACATGCTAATGTTAACTGCTAGCCCATCAACGTTAACATGCTAATGCTAAAATGCTAATGTTAACATGTTAATGCTAAAATGCTAATGTTAACATGTTAATGCTAACATGTTAATGTTAACTGCTAGCCCATCAGTGTTAACATGCTAATACTAACATGCTAATGTTAACATGCTAATGCTAACTGCTAGTCCATCATCGTTAACATGATAATGCAAAAATGCTAATGCTAATTGCTAACACGTAAGCGTTAGCTGCTCCTGTGTCTAAATACACAATGTTAAAAATGACTGTTTGATGTGTGCTTTTTGAATACAGACCCCCAGCAACAGCCCACTCGTCACTCTCAAATTTCTTTTCTAGTACTAAATTTGCTGAGCAGTGTCAGTAATAATGCATGGGGACGACGGGGCCAGAGTCACGCACACTCAAAATTTCTTTTTTGTCATTACAGCACATGTAAAAACATGGGATGAAACAAAATTGGTTTCCCCTGGTCCCGGAGCAGCCCGATATCAAATATAAAAAAAATAAAATAAAAAACGAATAAACGAATATATATATATATATATTATATATATATATATATATATATATAAATATAGATAAAAAAGTAAAGGCAAATTTAAATTTAAAAATCAAGTATATACAATAAATAGAAGTACAACAACAGTATAACACCATTCTCTTACCAACCGTTTACAATAAGATAAAGAAAAAGCACCAAGCCCTCACATCATAGAAGCAGGAAGTAGATAAAGTTTGCTATTTTTGCTTGATATATTATTCAAGTGATTTATCATTCAGAAAAAATATTGCCGATTCATTTTCTGTCAATCAACTGGCACCAGAAGTGACCAATGGCTGATTAAACAATGAACTGAACGGACTGAGCTGTGGTTGCCAGTTACCTACCTCCTTAACGTTCAATGTGGACAAGGATACTACCTGTATAACTAATATATGGAAATAATTTGGAAAATGTTGAATGGTTCCTGAAGTATCTTACCCTGAGCAATGAAGTTCTTCTCAAACTTCTGGAGGAACTCAAGGTAGAGCAGATCGTCAGAGGTGAGGGCCTCCTCTCCCACCACAGCCTTCATAGCCTGGACATCCTTACCAATGGCATAACAGGCATACTGCAGACATGGAGAGATATTAAGCTTAATAATTAATAATCTGTGCTGTTATTCATTCAAACTGTCATTCAGACTTTATTCAGAGGTAAAAACATCATAGAATGTAATATGTAGGAACAACAGGTGAATTTTGTTACCAGCTGGTTAGAAACATCAGCATGGTCCTTCCTGGTCATCCCCTCACCGATGGCTGACTTCATCAGACGGGACAGTGATGGCAAGACATTGATGGGTGGGTAAATCTGAAAGACGAGGATTAGACTGTCTGATTATAGTGCTTATGAAGACAAACAATGTAATGACCGGAAAATACAGTCATGGTCAGATGTGTTTGGTCAGAAATGTGTGGACTAATGATGATGGACCTTCTTTTCACACTGAAATGTTCAATCAGAAGAATGAATTATCTAAACAGTTGAACGTTAAAATGAACAGAACATCTCTCTCTATATCTAACAAGTCCGTGGCTGAGGTCAGCACAGTTTAGTTTAAGAAATTAATTTAAATCAGATTGTTTTATTTCACTCCTTATATGGTCTCAGGTTGACAGGAATTTGGACAGACAGTGGAGACTGATCTGCCATGGAACATAGTTTAGGTTTGTTAGTGTGTGCATTTTTTCAAAACTAATTGGCAAATATATTATATTGACTTCTAAACATAATTTGACTCCATAAGAGAGAGAAGAGAGGACAGAGGTCATATTTGGTAATCATGCAGCGTGAGGAGTGTGAAGCCCCCTCCTACCTCATTTTTCCTCAGAGGGGTGAGGGGGAGGTGCCTGTCAGTGTTCTAAAACCAATGGGAAGTAGGGCTGGGCGGTATGGACCGAAAGTCAAATCTCCATATTTTTTTAGCTGAATATATCGATATTTTTTCCCGTGGCCGAATAATTTCATACGTCAATTATAAATGGCCCGCCGGTAAATTTCACTCCCACCACTCATTCTACAAATCCCACAATGCACTGCAACAGCTGACACACAGGTCAAGACCTGTGCACCACCTCTAACTCTGCTGCTTGGGTTGTTTACACACTAATCAGTGGTCCAGTGTTGACAGCTTAGAGACTTTGTCACTATATTTAGTGACTTTTTAGACCCAAGCGATTTGTTTTTTCCCAAAAAGCGACTAGCGACAAATCAGTGACTTTTTTTGGAGTTACTGGAGACTCTGACGTGATGACGTCAGCGAGCAGCGGGAGACCTGGTCAGAGGGAGAGGAGAAATAGAAGCCAACTGGCGGCTCAAGGGAAGAAATGTGTACCGGTAGTCATTTTAACGATATGTATATAAACGATATGGTCTCGTGCGATATCGCATTACAAAATATACAGTATATCGATATTTCACCCAGCCCTAATGGGAAGTTTGGTCCACTTAACATTCAAGTTTGCGGCGACAGCTTTATGGATCCACAACCAAGTCCAATTCCACCACATTTAACTCTTCTCAGTGTCACTAAAACGTACAATATTATCTTGAGTTGTCAAGTTGCGTGCCACAGTAATCACTTCATGTGCTTATGTAAATGCACTCAAAAATGAGCTACATGTGAGATGAATGTTGTTTTAAAAAACTGCTGATGAATACCTGTCTGTTGTGCAGCTGTCTGTCGACATAGACCTGACCCTCTGTGATGTATCCAGTCAGATCAGGAATTGGATGGGTGATGTCTGTTAGAGGCACATAGATGGCATCAGTAACAACATATCCAACAAATGATCTTGTATTTTTTTACAGTAAACTGAATGTAAACACTACATATCATGCACACATCACTAACTGACCAAATAATGCAGAAAAAAACAGAAAGTGACAAATTCTGTAAGCTTCCTATTTTAAAGACCTTTAATTTGAATCAAGAGTCCTTAGAACACCAGCAATGTTTAGTCAAAGCTGACACCACCCTGTGATGTTGTATGCTCTTCATTCATGTTGCTATGGTAACTGCAGGCATCAAAAATGTTTCTTCAGTCCAAATGAGGTGCCTACTCCAGTAATTCAAACAATGACTTGTAGAGAGATTTAGTCATTTAGGGAGAGAAAAGATCGTTGCTTTTAAAGCATGAAAATACATAGATCTATGTCTGCTTCAAAGATGACAACTGTGAAGATGTCATTTTTTTAAGCATAGAAAGCCTTTGTTCTGCTGCTGCTGCTCTCACCATCATTGGGCATGGTAAGAATGGGGATCTGGGTGATTGAGCCGTTTCTTCCCTCCACTCGGCCGGCACGTTCGTAAATGGTGGCCAGATCTGTGTACATGTACCCGGGAAAGCCTCGGCGACCTGGCACCTCTTCTCGGGCAGCAGAGACCTACAGGTGAGCAGGGAACGGCAAGAAGAATGAGCTGCAACAACACAACTATAGATTTTATTTTATTTTTTTTTTTTTTACATTTTATGAAGATTTGAAGACCTTATAAAGTTACTGCTGAAAATATGTTAGGACAAATCCAACAGACACAGTAGCAATCATTTGTTTCAGATCGTGGCTGCTGCTGTGGTCCTGCATGACGTCCACTACATATATTACTACTGTCATTATTGTTACCATATCTCCATTACAGTTTATAGTTAGTTTATGATTTGCTGCTGCTGTGCATCTCTGTCTCTCTATTTATCTGTCTGCCCCCCCCCTCCCTCTATCCACCCCTCTCCATCTTTAACTCAACCGGCCGTGGTGGATGAGCTTGGATTTGTCCGAGGTTTCTGCCTGTTAAAAGTGCTTACTCATGGTGGAACTGTTGGCACTAAATCCTGCAGTATGTTTCAGAAGAGGCAAACAGCTGGTTGGGAATGTTGCTATTCTGTTTTCCGACCCTTCACAAAAATGACCAAAAGCAAATCCTTGTTGCAAGTCAAGTGAATTCAGAGCACGAGGGAAACAAAATACATCCCATTCATCCTTGGATTCAAAGGTTGATGAGCAGGCTAAACACTTGTGAACTCAAGATTCAATGCAAAACTCAACCTTCACATGAATGAATAGGAAAGCAAAGTTAAATGTTAATGTCCTCCTGGGTCTTTGTATGTACTCAAATAGCCATCAAGCTGTTGGAGTCTTAGCTGAGTATTGGTGCAGCATACATGTGCCAAGGTTATGGACAGCAAATGCAAGAAGGAAAACACATATGCACACGCACCATTTCAAACCTGTATTGTGCTGCCAGCATATTGAGACGGCAAACTGTACAACATGAAAGGATTATTACGGAGACACAAAAGAAGGAGTCGAGAAGGCCTGACTTCTCCCCACAAGCAGAAAAGAGGCCAGTGGGAGGGGGACAATTTCCTTTTAAAGTCGAGCGGACAATAATGAAGTTAAGCTATTTGCTACAAGAATGAAGGACACATTATCCTCCCTTTCAGCAAGGAGCACATGACTTCAGCGAGTCTATCACCTTTGTGCTAATGCTGCACAATTTACATTGGTGTGTTATGTTAACACTGCCACATGTAGGGCTTTTCCACCCCATGCTACAGCTCAGCTCCACTTGTTCTCTTTTGGTTTTCCATTGTGGAACCAGTACCAGTACCCTTTTGGCTATCACAGGTCACTGATTGGTCAGAAGGAACGGTCACTCTACATGGGAAAAAATGCATTTTACAGCCTAGCTACCATCATTGGCAACTGCAAGTTTGTTTGTTTTTTAGACAAAAAAAACTGTAGCTCACACTGTGAGCTGATGAAGACCACGAGGAAAGACAAACGCTTCATTTACTGTTTATTTCATTGGTACATGAAGAAACCAGAAAATAAAGTTTATTGTAACTTATGATCACACTTCTGTCTCCCAGAGAGAGTGAAGAGAAAATTATTTGTGTTGATTACAACTAGGTTTTATCGGTATCTGCAAGAAAACCTTCATGACTAAAAATCTGTCTGTTCAACAAGCAGAAATGTAGAAAAGCTGTTTATACCTTTAAAATGTATGTATGTATGTATGTATGTATGTATGTATGTATGTATGTATGTATACATGATTAAAAATCGGTACAAATGCGTGACAACTCGCATCGGTTGACAGAATAAAATTAGAAATAGGTTACGTTATCTTCTTTAAAAAAAAAAAAAAAAAAAAAAAAAAAAAGTCACTGCTTGGTGATTCATTTGTTCAACATCAGGCGTCAAGTCACGTGACTCACGTCACTACATAGGTACGGTGCACAGAACGAGGGAAGACATGGCGACAGTAGAAGATAGCTTTGAAATAGAGGATGCACCGAGCAGTTTGAAATCACCTGTGTGGAGCATTTTGGAATCCCTATATACACAAATACAATACCGTGAGAAATGGACAGACAAAACCAAAACAACATTTAAATATTGCAAGAGACTGCTAACATATAGCAGCAACACGAGCAACATGCAGCAGCATATTAGCCGCCACCACAGTGAGAAGCAAAGTAACGTTATGCCACCTCGTGAGGAAAACTGCACATTACACCAGTTAAAAGCAGTTTACTGTGAGATTGTTTCTAAAGAAAGGAGATATGTGTCATGTATTTTGTTGTTTAAGGTGACCATGTATGTATGTATGTATGTATGTATGTATGTATGTGGCACATTCTTGTAGATTTCACAAACCAGCACCAGCTTGGTGTACCAGCAGTACCCGTCCAACACTGAATCCACTACTGCTACGTTTCCACAGTTTTCCATTGTCAAAAGCTGTGGATACTACCTGGTACTTTTTGACTCAAAATGATCCAACATGCATATCTGTAGTACAGTAATTTTCGGACTATTGAGCACACCTGAATATAAGCCGCACCAGCTAAATTTTAAGAAAATACATTTTGTACATATATATAGGCCGCACTTAAGCCACAGGTTTTCATGTTGTAACATGAGATATTTACACAGAAGGTTTTAATTTAAGACACGCTTTTTTTTTTTTTTCAAACTGTGCCTGAAAATCGGAAGTACGGCACTAACACGCCATCAACACGGGATAATGTACGTGCAGTAGCTCCATTTCCTTCTTTGACAACCAGATCGATTGCCTTTAACTTAAAAGCTGCATCATATGCATTTCTTCATGCGTTTTCCATGATGAGGGTGTGTGCATGATGTGCAAAATGACAGTTCAAAATTTAAAATCGAAACTAGTGTCTTCTTCGGCGCGTAATCTTTCCTCATGTCTGTCTCACTTCTGCGTTTACTGCTAGAGAGTGCCCCCTGGTGGCCGTTAGCCAGTAAATTAGCCACACTGTTGTATAGGCCGCAGGGTTCAAAGCGTGTGAAAAAAGTAGCAGCCTATAGTCCGAAAATTACTGTATATCGAATTAATAACTTTTAAATTTTATTTTTTTGTATAGTATATTTTTCCTAAATATTTCCTATTTAGTATTTTCTTACCCACTACGGTTCTGCTGGAACAAGTGAATTTCCTCAGTGTGGATAAATAAAGTTCATCTTATGTTGCAAACTACATTGCTCAAAAAAATTAAAGGACCACTTTGAAAACACATCAGATCTCAACAAGAAAAGAAATCACGCTGGATATCTTTCCTGATATGGACTGGGTAATGTGTTAAGAACGAAAGGATGCCACATCATTAATGGAAATGAAAACTATCAACGTACAGAGGGCTGAATTCAAAGACATCCCCAAAATCAAAGCAAAAAAATGATGTGTCAGGCCAAAATGTCTTTGTAGCAGCTCATAATGGTAATCAGTAGTTTGTATGGCCTCCGCATGCTTGTATGCGCATGCCTGACAATGTCAGGGCATGCTCCTAATGAGACGACGGATAGTGTCCTGGGGGATCTCCCAGATCTGGACCAGGGCATTACTCAGCTCCTGGACAGTCTGAAGTGAAACCTGGCGGCATCGGATGGACCAAAACATAATGACCAAGAGGTGTTCTATTGGATTTAGGTCAGTCGAGCATTGGGGCCAGTCAATGGTATCAATTCCTTCATCCTCCAGGAACTGCCTGCATACTCTCACCATATGAGGCTGGGCATTGTCGTGCACCAGGAGGAACCCAGGACCCACTGTACCAGTGTAGGGTCTGACAATGGGTCCAAAGATTTCATTCTGATACCTAATAGCAGTCAGGGTGCCGTTGTCTAACCTGTAGAGGTCTGTGCATCCTTCCAAGGATATGCCTCTCCAGACCATCACTGACCCACCACCAAACCGGTCATGCTGAATGATGTTGCAGGCAGCATAACATTCTCAACAGCATCTCCAGACCCGTTCACGTCTATCACATGCTCAGGTTGAACCTGCTCTCATCTGTGAAATCACAGCGCCCAGTGGCAGAACTGCCAATTGTGGTGTTCTGTGGCAAATGCCAGTCGAGCTCCATGATGCTGGGCAGTGAGCACAGGGTCCAGTACAGGACATTGGGCCCCTCAGGCCATCCTCATGAAGTCTGTTTCTGATTGTTTGGTTAGAGACATTCACACCAGTGGCCTCCTGTAGGTCTTTTGTAGGGCTCTGGCAGTGCTCATCCTGTTCCTCCTTGCACAAAGGAGCAGATACTGGTCTTGCTGATGGGTTAAGAAACTTCTACGGCCCTGTCCAGGTCTCTTAGATTAACTAACCATCTCCTGGAATCTCCTCCATGCTCTTGAAACTGTGCTGGGAGACACAGCAAACCTTCTGGCAATGGCACATAGTGATGTCCCACCCTGGAGGAGTTGGACTACCTGTGCAACCTCTGTAGGGTCCAGGTACTGCACCATGCGACCTGTAGTGATACTGACCCTAGCCAAATGCAAAACTAATGAGAAATTGGTCAGAAAAGATGAGCAGGGAAAAAATGTCAGCAGCCTCCACCTGTAAAACCATTTCTGTTTTGGGGGTTGTCTCATTGTTGCCCCTCTAGTGTACCTGTTGTTAATTTCATTAACACCAAAACAGATGAAAATGATTAACAACACCACCCAGCTACTTACCTGACCGGATCAATATCTTGGAAGTTGAACTGACTTGATGCTATACTCTGATTAAAAAGTGTTCCTTTAATTGTTTTGAGCAGTGTATAACACAGAGCAGATTCTAAAGCTTTGCAGGCAGTAAGAAAAATAGAAAAAAACAACACTGGCAGCATCCACTTAACCCAGACAGTAGGCAAAATTGGTACTTTTTCCTTTTAGTTTCCAGCAGGACGGAACTGGACCACGCTATACCCAGAAGTGATTCTGTTATGTTCAGAACTTGGACATAGTGTTTACACTGTATATATGTTCATCAGCACCACCTGGCACATTTGTCTAAGACATGCAAGTT
>NC_040011.1:21549066-21562425 GCF_000972845.2 Larimichthys crocea
CTGAAATCACATTTTAATATACGAGGATGCAGAAAGACTACAGCACTGTAGCCTAATTAATGTTCACAACCTGTAGTTATAACCTGAAAATAAGATAAGGAAAATAAAACATGTGACAAACTGAAAAAACAGGTGAGGCATATCTACTTTGAACATTTGACTTTATGCTTTAGTTTTGATATAATGCATAAAAGCACAAAGGACATTTTCCTGCAATTGGAATGACACAATCAAACAGAAGACACAGCAGAGATGGGAGGCTTAGCAAATCTAGCAAGTTTTGTCAACAAGTAATCAGATTGAATATGGAATCAGAATCCAGTCCTATACATAGTTTTTAAATAGAAAACTCAAAAATCCATAGCATTTACACAGACTGTACTTCCTGTTTTGATAGAATGGGTTAACAATAAAGATAAAATCTAAAAGACAGGAAGGAAATGAAGCAGAGTGACGGGTCTGTGTAAATGAAAGAGGAATTTCACGCTCATCACATAACGTCATGGCCACTGTGTTGATCCGGCCTGACCTCTCCATGCTCCCCAGTTCAGACACCTGGCCCATAGAGGAGAGCACCACATGAATGACCTCTGTGACATGTGCTTAATGAAACAATAAGCCCAATTTTCAAACCATCCGGATGGCACGACAGGCAGCCCATCGTTAGGCAGACAACACACGGCATGTTTGTTTGGCCGGTCCAACAGTTGCACCCTTTTAATTGTGCATTTTCAAAGTGTTGATGGGATAAGTATATGTCTGCTGTTTGGTGTTGAGCAGGTAGTCTCCAGTGGGCTCTACAGTGAAAACAGTTGCCTACTTTTTTTTGTTTGTTACAATAGAAATGAAAGTGAAAATGGTCAGCTACATTTTCACACAAAAACATTGAGTAGTGCAGATTAAATCACTTATTTTTCTGTCAGACAAATAGGATTTGAGTCATCTGGATCAAATTAAATTTTGTCCAGAATTACAATACCACAAAGGAGAAAGTCACAAAGCCTCCACCTCACTTGCCCTGGAGATCCCAACTGAGAGCACCAGTGTAATCTTCCTTCCTTCCTTCTTCACAGCTGTGGTGCTGGCTTCCCACAGCTCGCCTATGTTTCAGTTTGACCATTTAGCTGGAGACTTTCAGCCAAATAACAGTGTAGCGGTAACAATGTCAGCATTCGGCTGAAAGTGTCCAGTTAAGTTTATAAACCAAGAGACTGTGCAGATTATGAGAACATACAGGACCTGAGACAAAACATTGTGTTAAGATGAACCATTGTCATGCCGTATCCCCTTACACACTTTATACTGCAATGTTGAACCATCATAAAATCACAGCAGGAAAAACTCCTTCACCGTCCCAGCCCTAACAGGGAGGATGAGAAACTACCTTACTAACTGCCTGCTGAAATTCCAGTAAAAACTGGGCAACATTTCACTTTATTTTATCATTAATCACTCAGTTATGCTTTAACCACATCTTCCACAGAAGTCCATTTCCACATCTTTAATTTCTTCTACTTGCATTTGAGAAACATTTGATAGTGGCAGTTCAAAAATCAATCAAATTCTCACCATAGTTTAGATAGCCCTGTGTCAAGCTGCTATATTTTGGGCTGTAGTAACATTAAAAATGAAGTTTTAGTGGATATTAAACATCTCCCAAAACACACAAAGAAATACAACGTTATTACTGTCTGACAATGGTCTGCCACTGTTAGACAGTAATAGCATTAAATCTTGTCCCTGAGCATTGACATGTAAAGGACTGTAGGAGTGAAAAGAATACAGAGGCCAACATTGGTTTCTAAATCCTCTTTTTTTTGCTCAAGAGCATCAAGAACAGCCAGTGGCCTGTCACTCAAAAAAGCTCAATTGTGCTGGAGTGCTTCAATAGATTGAATCAATCAATACTGTATCACCAAATACAATAGAGTTGTCTTTGTGTCCATTGTTTCTTTCATTTCCATGAATGAAGAAATAACATTTTCTTTGCCTTGGGACCATTTCCAAAGCTGTCCTACTTAAACTAGTGGATTGTGACAAAAACCTCCATCTAGCTGGAAATAACAGATCACTCACCTTCTTTAAGTGTGACCTGAGCTTGTTGGTTTAATTTCCACTCAGTCACAATAAAGCTGTGTATGCTGCACGGCTGTCTGTCACAATGATTGAAACAGACAGGAGCAAAAGCCAGAGCTCAGTGAATATTACACAAGCACAATGGGTTTTACTTTCTTTAAAGGTTGAAGTATCAACCCCATAAACGGATATGGACAGTCCTGCTGAGGGACTTTGTGTGTTTGTCCTTACATGGAAATGCCCTGCAGTAAACCAGAACCATGGCACTGTCCTATTAACCTCTGTCAAATGTTTATTTCACATAAACTGCTTTTAGACATCATGGGATATTCAGACATGTAGACACTTTTCTTGTTTATGTACGACAACTGAGTCATGACTCACATCCATTGTGAGGCATGAAAAACCAGGACAGAATGCAGAACTCAAACTGTTGAGTGTCATGTGACACTGAGGAAAACAGCTGACACGCATGAATAACTCAAAGATAAATATTTCCACTGTAAGACAGCCACAGAAATAACAGGAAATTATCTAACATTGACACTCCCGAGTGGCAAATGTTTTTATCTTACTGAAAATACATTTTGAGCATGGAGGTTCATCCTTGACCTTGGGAACACATGTACCCATTTAGTTTCAGGAAGAGCTAGGTTTCCCGTCAGTCAGTCAAATGCTTGGAATTATGAAGAAATTTCAAGGATTACACTTCATTTACATTTGACAAATTAATGCCTTGAGATAGTTGAGTTATTTCACAAAGAACTACTGCAGTCTTGTCTTGTAACTGTATACTGTCGATATGAGATGACTGTTGAAGATCACTGCACAATGACATTTAACAGTTGATGTTGTGCTGCCTTGATGCGATAGCACCACTACAGTTTGAAAAATACCTAACAAACTTCACACAGTAATTCAGGAGTAAGCGAGTACTCCACTCATGTTGCATCGCATTTCTACAATATTGCTCCCTCTGGAGACACTGAAGGCTTTATACTTTTTTCACATATGCAGTCAAACACCTGGAAACGCATACATGTATACATTTATTTCCCCTTTCTATTGATTTATGACTCAGACATTGAGTTGGAAGCCTTTCTTTTGTTTTGCTGAGTCGGGATTATCAGAGAAAAGCAACTGAGGCATTAGATATCAGTTCTCTTGTGTTCATTTAGATTTGTTTTGTTTTGGTATTCAGGAACTTCTGAGACCAATTTCTTCAGATTCAGAAAATATTCCCAGAACGCTGCTAATCAAGCATCAGATGGATTTTTTTCTAAGTGCTCTCACCTCATTGTGGGGCAGCCCAGCAGCAGAAAAAATGGGGATCTTCTGTCCTCTGGCAATGCTGTTCATTCCATCGATGGCTGAGATGCCAGTCTGGATCATCTCCTCAGGGTAGATACGGCACTGAGGATTGATAGGCTGACCTGGAAAACGAAGAAACAGCTAAAGAGACCAAGACAACAGTGACGTGTTTCCCTGTTCATGACACAGGTGGTAGGCGGAACATCCTACAACATATAAAATAATGTTTCAGTACAATAAGTGTCTATGTTTGTGAAGCTAAAATGTTTAATTGCTGCTGAGAGGGACTGCGCTAAATAATAATGCAGTAATGTAAACGCTGATTGTTATTTTTTCATAATTAATTTTTCATTGTTCATAATTTAGGAAGTCTTTAAATTAAATGATATAGAGGACAAAACATAATCTGTATAAAGGAGCAGCTGGAAGAGTATGAAGAGTAGGAAAAATGTAAAAGAAAGAATAAATGCCAACTATAGTGTATGCTGGGAGCTAAATTGCATTGCTGGCTTGAATTTGTATAAAGAAGCAGCTTAGTGTAAATAGCTGGAAAAATGGTAAAGAGAGTGAGAAGTTTCCCCTCACATGAAAGATATGAAAGATCAAAGATATGAAAAAAATGTCTTGGTTGCTTTATAGTTTATGAGTTGGAAGAGGTTGAAGATGAAAGGGTTTGAAGGTGTCTCTCAGTCACTTCCATTAGAACTACATTTCAAACAAGCTGAATTCAGTTCCTTCCTCAAAGTATGAATGTGTAAGAAGAGGTTGAACTCCATCACTTGGAGGCTTCTAGCCTGTCATCGGTTTGTTCCAACAGTTACACTGCGTAAGAGCAGAAATCTTCCTACTTTTAAAAATTGAGTGAAAATTGTAGGGAGCAAGTTATAGAGAAATTTTTAATAAGCCCCACTATAACTGTTATTTCCCCACTCTGACTCATTCTCGTCCACAAATATGACTGTAAAAATCTGAGAAGATATGAAAATTGCAACTTAAACTGCAATTGCATATTACAGATATAAAAAAGTTAAATTAATATGAGAAAGTCCCAAGTGTTTGTAAATGTATGAACGAGATGGAAGCAGTTAAGAATGAGTAGGTCTGAAGGTTTTGTTTGTTGACTTCCGTTATAAAGTTGGATATTTTGAAAACACTTTTAATGGGATCTGAATATTACCCCAATGTAATGAAAGAGTTTCTACCCACATGCAGAATTTGTTGAAAGAAATTTCAGCTGCTTTCACAGAGATGCAGTATTGAATTACGTGTACAAGGAATACAGCAAACAAAACAAATTTATACAGGATGCAAGAAACTTAAACTTAAAATGTATTCTTTGTTATCGGACTCCAGATGTGAAAGAAAGGCAGAATTGTTTTTTTGGTTGTGCAAATAATCACTATGACAATGAAAATCAAATTGTTACAGAACAGTGCATTTGTATATAACTTATTGTTCATTTTTAAAATGTAGGCATCTTCACATTGTCAAATCTGGCCCTCTTTAAAAGAGGTTTAGACACTAAGCCAAATGGGTTCTATGCAATTGTGAAGTTATGGTTATACACTGCCTTTACTACAGTCTCTAGCAGTGAAAAAAGGTATGTACGTATATATAGATAACACACTATATCAGAGACATTTCTCCACAGTGGTCAATTTTATATATAGACTATTTTATAATAAAATTTGCTTTGTAGCTTCCTGTGTGTTACTGTGTGTTTTATAAGCTCTAATAAGGTCCCAATAAAATGTTGTGTTTGGTAGGACTGAACTTTTATGATAGTGCCAATGATAAATATGAAGTACTGAATGATTTTTAGTACACTTTGAATTTTCCAAGCAAAACCCTTCTTTTACCTAACAAAGAAGACAAAGTTGTCAATGCTCAATGTTTCTCAACACAAATACAAAAACTTTGCCTGAATAAAACTATAAAATTTACAAAATTGTATTTAAAATGAGAAAACATCTGAAATATCTATTAAAAGGATTAAGAAAATGTGTTAAAATAGGATTGTTAGAAGACATTTGGTGACACTACTTGACAGTTTTTATGCATTCACTTCAATATTTGATGGATGTTATTTACTAGATTAAGAGCATGTTTGATTTTGTAATGTTGAATTTATCCATTTGGCTTACAAAACGTACCCATGATGTCCAGGTAGTCCTCAGCCAGAACGCTGGGCCCGCGGTCGATGGGTTTTCCTGAGCCATTGAACACGCGTCCTGAAAGAGATTTTCTCCTTTCAGCCAAGTAGAAATCAAGACTATCATTTAATAAACAACTATTTAGTTTATCTGAAAGTTGAATTCAAAGATAATTACCAAGAAACACAGAAAAAATGAAATTCATTAGATGACACTTCCAACCACATCTGATCTATTCTGTTCTGCGTCAGACTCTAAACAGATAAAAGTGGCTCTGATGGCTCTTGTTGAGTCTACAAGTAACAAGTACAAGTAATTATAAATTCATGGACGTGATTAATGATACTTCAAAAACAAAAGCAGGTTTACTTTCTACCGCTATTCAAATATATGTAACCTTGTGCTGTATTGAGATAATCACACCGATTGGGATATTCAAGAACGCTCAGAAAAAAAGGTTTGATTCAGCACTGCTTTGCTTCTACCATTTACTGAAAACCTAAGTAAAATAAACAGAATGAAGGAAAATGCTATTTAACTTTAAACAGTATTCAACATGCAATTTTCATCTTTGTGTTACAAAGATAGAAGGATGCAAGGGAAACCGTGCAACTGTAAACAAAGCAGAACTGTGGGATAATTAGTGCTAATAATTTAGTCTTCTCCGTATAGTTGGATTAAGCATGCAATGTCCAATCAGGTTCATCTTACCCAGCATGTCCTCTGACACCGGGGTCCGCAGGATATCACCGGTGAACTCGCAGGCTGTCTTCTTGGCATCAATGCCTGATGTTCCCTCAAACACCTGAACAAACACAGACAGGTCATTCCATTTCTAATGAAAATCTGTCTCCAGCGAGTCATGATAATATCCTCACAACGATAATGCTACATTTGCAACTAGGCATCACCAAACTCGAGTGAAGAATTATCAAGAAGTATATGGTCAGGACTTCAGTTATCTGTTCTAAAATCAGTTCAGGGATCACCAAATTCAGGAAGATTAATCCTCTGGTGACTGTGAATGTCTGTACTAACCAACTCTGTTACAGAGACTTACAGCAGGTCTCTCTGCAGCCCTGCAACTGGTGTGCATAGTAAATAGATTATTTCAAACTGAGCAGAAAAATTGCAATTATTTTTCAATGATAAGGAAAGAAAACTCAATGAGTTTTTAGGGCAGCAGTCTCAAGTAGATTCTATTTCTCACCTGGACAACTGCCTTGCTTCCAATCACCTCCAAGACCTGGCCACTCCTCTTGGTGCCATCAGGCAGGGTCAGGTGAACAATCTCAGCATATCTGGGGAACTAGGTCAAAAAGATTCAACAGTTTCACTACAGTCATTCAAACACAACACTTTGATTTACATTTTACACAAATAGAACCAAGCAGCCTCACCTTCACATTATCCAGAATCACCAAGGGTCCATTTACACCTGACACAGTAGAGTAGGCTGAAAGAGAGAACAGTTACATCGTTCATTCATTCTTTTATTTCAACAGGCCACAGGACAGGACAGTAACACAAGCAATACTGGCAATATTCCCATTTCTTTGTGCAGCAAAAAGCCACTAAACTACAGCCAACACAGTTAATAATCACAAGCTGACCTTTCACAGTGAGACTTAAAGAGCTTTCATGCACTTCCAGACACAAATGTCAAAGGTAGGCAAATGGCAGGAAAAGATGCATGAAATTCACTTGATCACATACAGTTAGTACAATTACACAGGCGTAGTTAGCTCTGATGAAGGCTAGTGGAAATGGCCTGTGGTCTTCTTCAGCATTAGGCAATAATAACTCAAACAAGATGTACTGAAAGAACATGCTAGAAATAGAATGAAAACTACAAAGGTCACTAAAAACAGAGCAGGCAGGGCACAGACAGAGCTGCAGTATCTGACCTAGAGCTCAACCTGGATTTCTTTCATTATTAACAAGATCAAAAAGCAAAAACACCCTGACCTCATCACATGGAGTAGGAGATTATACACTAATGAAAACAGTTTTTTTTTTTATTATTATTATTTCTTGTTTCCTGTTTTAATAGAAAAAAGAGGTGCTATATCAGTATTCAGGATCCGACAGGATCAATAAACTTCATCAGTCCACCTCGCACCAAACAATCCTGTTCTTTTAAATGCATGTCATATGAGAGGTATATCTGCCACATCTCAATATACGTGAAGTCAATAAAGGTGCATTTTCCAACCGACAGCAAAATGCTAATGAGGCCGATTAACAAATGGAGCAGTTATCAGCAAACAAAGAAGAGGGAGGATATCAAGAAAGGAATGTTTTGAAAGGTCTCATGTACACACTTTAGATCTTCATCTCTCTAACCCAGATTAACATAACATACATAATATATATTAGCAGCAGTTGTTGGGTAGAAGCAGCTAATCCTAAATGTCAATAATGAGAGTGTGCTCTGAAATAGAGCACACCCACTGTTTCAACAGGTTTTTGAATAGCAGAACTACTTCTAGGTTGTATTACTGGAGTGATATGGGACCATCAGAGGATCCTCAGTAGAGACAAACAGATGAGCAAATGTTCCCCTCTCTGAATGAAGCAAGAACATTCTCTCTGCTGACATGGAAGCCAATCAGGTTCCTCTATACATTTGCAGACCTGGGGGATAACATGCAAAAACTGACTGAAGGGGTTGGGGGAAGTGACTGAAGGTGGCAGCATTGTTTCCACTGGGTTTTTTTAAACGTGGTCTGGTGTACCTCTTTATGTGCAAACCGTCAATCATGGGGCTGATACCAAAGACGTGGAGGAATTAGAGCAGACTGGTACGAACATGAAGAACCAAAGCTTAGTGGGGTGCATCCACTATGCCACTAATTAGGCAGAGGCCAACAAAATAACTTGTCAATGCGCTACAGTATTGCAGCCACTTCCCACACACACCTGCATTTCTCCCTCCATTAGTCAGACAGGCGGTGTGTCTGTGCGAGATGGTGGTGGGAGGATGGGGCAGAGACTATTGAGAAAGCAAGAGAAAAGATGGCTCAAGTGTGATGATAAAAACCAAGGACACCACAGATACAAAAAGAAATAAAATTTCCTCTTCAAAATAAAATGAGTTTTACTCTAAACAACCTCTTCTATTGGGGGGGGGGGGGTGGGGGGGGGGGGGGTTCAATGCTGTTTATGGAGACCATGGTTCAATAATTACAGTAAGATTGTAGCATGTTATATTAAGCTTTACGCTAATGATCTGAATTCATTCAAATCTGCTTTGAAAAATATAGATGCAACACTGCGAGTATACCTGGACTACACAAAACACAAATCAACAAGTGAATGTGCAGATCAGACCATGGCATCGCAAAAACTGCTCCCAGAAATACCAGGGACTATTATTACTACTACAGAGAGAGATTGGCATTTGTATGGTTAAACCTAGACAGTTCCTCATAAACAAACATGCCCTTGGCTAAAACATTTTATGAAAATTCCATAAACATTATGCTTTTTGCCCTCACAAATGGCAGACTGTCCATGCAGGCTGTGTTTATAAAAAGGACTCAACAGCTACACTTAGCCATATGTATGTCTTTTGAGGCCTGTGTGTAATTTGTAGGCTATTAACTATAATAATGATGATGCAGCAGAGAAAATTGGGCCACATAATTATCCAGGAAGCTCTTAGAAATCCATAAATCTTCTGCATATTAATGGTAGATATTTGGTAACAGTGGTAAATGTAATTTTAAGAAACTCAAGTAACTTCCCTCATTCACTGTGACCATCAAGCTATGTTTGAGCTATGCAGTAAAAAGATCACAACCTGTTCCATGACAAAACTTCAAGCCATCTAACACTAACATTAAAATTAAAAACATTAATATGCATCATGTTCCAATTCAAATTCAAATGAAGGCTCTTGCTATTCGTATGTTTTCTTTTTCTTTCTTTCTTTGCGTCTGCCAAAAACAGACCAGCTGTACATTCTCCGGAGCATGGCGGGCTTCTGGGATGCTTCTGAAATACATCACAACAATCAGGTTCTTTATATTACTACTACTTAGCATTCAAAGTGACCATAGCTCTGTCACTTTGGATGAATACATTATTGAGCTGTACCATATTTGCAAGGTATGTACTGGGTATTGACTTTGCTTGAAGTGGGTTTATTTGTGTTTGTGAATAGCAACAGTCTCAAAAGGAAAAGCCTATACAAAACTCTATAAATATAAGTAATATATCTCTAATGATGGAGTTATGGAGAGCTGCTTGTGTTTGGAAAAGGTGTCCCTCAGATGCTCTACAGTTTGGTGATCCTGATAGTTCGAGGCAAACACAAATGTTTGACCTTTGGCTGTTTTTCATACATGTTGACAAGTGGTCACATGATCAGGGACCAACAAGGAAATGCAACAGGTAAAGTCAGTATATTTAGCAGAGGGAACCACATATGTAAACCTCACACAATGTCATCCCCAACCAGCAATAGACAAAAATATACTAAACATCTTAAAATCTCATGTTCTCAGAAAAGAAGAGAAGTAAAGTTTTAAATGTACACATATCCAAAATGATGCTCTTTGAAAAGAGCCCTTTTTAATTTGTTTCCACCTTTCACTGAGTTTTATAAACGGTCTATGCCCAATATCTTTAAAAATATGTTCCAAAGATGCAAGTGCTATTTTAAGGTTAATTCCTTAAAACACATTTATCAGCCATGTTTCTGAGGTATGGGGAGTTTTGGGGGAAAGCCTAACCCTGTCCCTATATAAGCCCATCATTATATGGAAGAAAGATGACAGTTCATGGTACCCTCTTATGTATAACTGTGATGATAAAAAAAGTGGTTCACACTCTCAGTTCACTGGATAATGATTGCTCAATGGGCTATACGTTCATGAGGTGTGAAGTAGCAACATTTCCCATTAGGTTTGGAAAACTTTCTCCACCCCTCTTTTGCTACTCCATCTCAAGTGCAGCAGTCCCCTGGCTTGGCATGCAACGGCAGTGTGGGTCACCCTGCAGCCTGTTCAGATGCCAGAGCCCTTTGTGTACAAAGATGTTAATTGGTCCTAATCCACCACTAGAAGCTGTTTTGGTAGCCTGACCTCGCACCCTGAAGGACACCTTGGTGTGAAATACTAAAGAGCCCATTCAAGTGCCAGAGAAAAGAGGCACAGAGCATTCCAACACAATTCAATTTCCCAGCTGAAAGAGGGGGCAACTCGAGGGGATGAGGGGGGTCGGAGCTGGGATGGAGGCGCATCATCATTCTGACTAAATGAGCGCTACAAAGCAGTGGCTGCTGTGATGTGTAGCCTCACAATCATGTCTTAGCCTCTACTTCAAGGGATTCCCACAGCCCCTCTGAACATGGGAATGCTAATTGCCTCAGACCTACAACCAGCTCTCAACCTCAGCACACTCCACCACCACATGCAACAGTGAGTCAATAAACCAACAAGATAAAATTACTTAAAATTATCTAAAATCCTCAGGCTCATTCTATAACCATTGTTTCCATGTTGTTACTGTAATTTTTACATTGACAGCTGATGGTTGAATGTAGCAGAACACAAATAACGAAGCTGTCATAACATGGTCCACCACAGGGCCCCATAAATAAATAAATAAACATTTGCTATGTTTTTACAAAAGTACAAAAACATATCTTGGATTAAGCTTTCAGCCTGCAGAAAGTGCTTTGACCATAAAAAAAAAAAAAATATGTGCACCCAAAATGAACCAAAAAACAGACGAAGGCCAAGTTAGATGCTTTGTTAACAAATGGTAGACAAATAAAAGCATTTTAAAATCATGGGGGTCATAAACAGCCAGACTAGACAAGCCTCTGCCAGGGGGATATGAGGGGTGGAGGTGAGGGAAGCTGAGGTGGGTTGCCGTGGGAGTGTCTATATGTACTGAATGTAACCGCTGTGAAACAATCAGGAAATAACTTTGTTGTTTGTTGTAATCATCAGAAAAAAATCTAATTAAACTTCTTCGTGTCATTATATTTTGCAGCTTAAATTGCAAGTCAGACTCAGTCAGATTTAGAAGTTGGTACATGAACTAAACAAAGTGAGAACACACACACACACACACACACACACACACACACACACACACACGGGGCTCCATTTTCCCAAAAGTTGAATCTGGCTCGACTTCTCTCCCGGACGCCGGCAAGGTTTTTGTCTGCAACCCCAGGCTGCCAGTGCGGAAACACACGACTCCACTGAAATGAATTGAAAAATGTCGCCGGTGTCCACTTTGCCTGTCCCTGTCTGAACACGCGCTTACTGTGTTAAAACATAGTCATGTTCAAATCATTAAGATTAAGAAGATCACAAAAAACTAGATTACAAAGGGCTGTACTCACATAAAACCACATATCGTTTAGTACTTCCCAACGGTGGCTCTGGCTCCACAATAATGTTTGCTCCAAGAGATGCAGTATAGTGAAGCAGAAATCACCATGGTTGTTGAGTGCGATGTGGAAGTGCCAGAAATTGAAGTTCCTTGAATGTCCACTTGAGAACAAGTCAGTCTCTTTAAGTCCCCATGTTCAAATGTCCAACTTCACAGCAGAAATAAACATGTTTACAGCCTGGTACAAAAAACTGTTTTGGTCTCTGTAGCTAATTTCCCTGTTCATGACAACTGTACTGAGGGTGAATTTATATACAACTTACCTGTTCAAATGATATTAAGGCTTAAAGTTATGCAGGATTAAGAGTATAGTCACTTTGATTGACAGGTGGGTTTTATTACAGATGGCTTGTTTGAGCAGCCAGGTGTCATTCGGCCCATCTCAGGTCCACTGATCCATGTTTTTGCTGACTTAGCCAGGAGGCACTACAGCCAACATAGCATCGGCAAGAGCCACACATTCGGAGCTTCACATACAGCTCTTCAGGAACCTGTGAATGACGTCACAGATATGACGCCCATTTTTTGTATACTGAGCCTCTGATTATTGCACCAATTATGCCAAGCATACCTGAAATGTCAGCACCATGGCAATCCCCTCCACATAGCACTGCCTTATGTATCACAATGTGACAAAATTGTCATTGTGTCACTTACAACACCGTCACAGCTCAACACTTTTTTCTATGAAAAATACAAACAGCAACATTGCCACAAAAATGGCAAAAAGCATTGATAAGATGGACGCTTACAGGCATAAGAACTTTAAAGTCAAATGTCATTATAAACATCAACTGCTCCCACAGCTTCAGACAACACTATGGACCTGTTTACACCCGTTCACATACATGGAAGTATGTACTTATTTGCATGCCAACTGTGTCATTAAAAAAAAAAAAAAAAAAAAAAAAAAAACAGTTTCACAGAGAATCCCATAAGGAACTTTATTATTGTTGCCCCCATCATCAAAGATTGATGGGATGGGGTATGTTCATCTTAATGAAGCACAGACAGCAGCATATGGCTCTTCAACACCAAAGGCCACAAACACTTGTTCATTGTATAACCAAACATTGTAAGTATATGTGCAAAGGCATGAGAGTTAGGTAGAAAACCAATATAAAAGAAGCCATGGATGGAGTACACAAAATTGTCTGACTTCCTTTTGGGCAACCAGTTTAAAACATCAATGCAGCAACAACAAAGAACAAAAAGCCCAGTGCTCCAGTTCACTAGAAGCCATGTTTTTTTTTTTTTAAATAGAATAGATATTTATCGATCCTCAAGGGAAATTTTATTTTCTTTTCTTCAGTTTTTACACACATAATCCCAAATACAATCTCTCTGGAACTGGCACCTCTCCAGCTACCTGTCCACTAAGACTTGAACCGGCGATCCTCTGTTC